>NC_048893.1:145069688-145076860 GCF_011077185.1 Oxyura jamaicensis | reverse complement strand
CCAGATCCTCCTGCAGAGCCTTCCTACCCTCGAGCAGATCGACACACGCACCTAACTTGGTGTCGCCTGCAAACTTACTGAGGGTACACTTGATCCCCTCATCCAGATCATCAATGAAGAATTTAAAGAGGATTGGTTCCAGTACCAAGCCCTGGGGGACTCCACTAGTGACCAGCCTCCAGCTAGATTTGACTCCATTCACCACAACTTTCTGGGCCCGGCCATCCAGCCAGCTCTTAACCCAGCGAAGTGTACGCCAGCCCAAGCTATGAGCAGCCAGTTTTCTGAGGAGAATGCTGTGGGGGACTGTGTCAAATGCCTTACTGAAGTCAAGGTAGACCACGTCCACTGTCTTTCCCTCATCCACTAAGTATGTCACCTTGTCATAGAAGGAGATCAGGTTCGTCAAACAGGACCTGCCCTTCAGAAACCCATGCTGACTGGGCCTGATCGCCTGCTTGCCCTGCAAGTGTCGCATGATGATACCCAAGATAATCTGCTCCATGAGCTTCCCTGGCACTGATGTTAAACTAACAGGCCTACAGTTCCCCAGGTCTACCCTCCGGCCCTTCTTGTATATGGGTGTCCCGTTTGCTAGCCGCCAGTCAAGCGGGATCTTCCCCAATAGCCAGGACTGCTGATAAATGATGGAAAGCGGCTTGGCCAGCTCCTCCGCAAGTTCTCTCAATACCCTCGGGTGGATCCCATCCGGCCCCATCGACTTGCGTACATCCAAATGTTGTAGCAGGTCGCCAACCATTTCCTCGTGGATAGTGGGGGCCACATTCTGCTCCTCATCCCCTTCCTCGAGCTCAGGGTACTGGGAATCCAGAGAACAACTGGTTTTGCTGTTAAAGACTGAGGCAAAGAAGGCGTTAAGCACCTCAGCTTTTTCCTCATCTCTGGTTACTAAGTTTCCCCCCGCATCCAGTAAAGGGTGGAGATTCTCCTTAGTTCTCTTTTTGGTATTGATGTATTTATAAAAGCATTTTTTGTTGTCTTTAACAGCAGTGGCCAGATTGAGCTCCAGATGTGTTTATACATTTCTGGATATATTCTAATTGCAGGATTATTTCCTTCTCTGCTATATTTCACTTTCAGGTGGACTCCAGAGAACCTCAACTTCTTAATTTGATACTTATATGGCAAATTTTTGATATCTTTCATACTAAGCTACAATTTTATTAAGATTTTTTTTTTTTTTTTTTTTTTTTTAAGGAATTCATATATGTTACAAAAAAGTGACTAAACAAAGAAGATATTTTTTAGCAAGCAGATCTACTCTCTATTTATCCTCAGGTTTCTATCTTCCTCTTATAGCAAAAACCAAGCAGTGTTAATTTTAAATTTTGTTTGTTTGGTTGGTTTTAGTAGTTTCAGTGGAAATGTAGTGCTTATACAGAAATGAGATTGAAGGATTTTCCTTATCACACCAATTAGTAGTATTGTTAATTGATTTGATCCTTATCTATGTTATATTTCTCTACTGAAACGTATCAGTATTACATATCTCAATTTAGCAATATTAGTCAGGAAACACCTGAAAATTAAGAATTATGTTTGTGGCATATATTAATAAAGTTAAAACTGTGTTAAAAGGAAAAATAAATAACCAAGGTGACTTTCTGATTCTCAGGCTGAGTTTGCATGTATGTCAACAGAAAAAAAATATATGTATGTGTATTGTTTATCTTACGAACACTTTCTATTTGGGAAATCATTGAGATGTGAAGAATCACTAAGACATCATAAAGATGAAATAACTTTTTCACAGGAACAGCACAGTCAATCTCATATTGCCATGAGAGAAATTTGTTTGTAAAATATTTGCCACTGGATGAGCAATTGCTATGCAGTGACTGCAGCTTATAAAACAAATCACAATCACCTGCCATCCATTTTTCATTGAGTCTATAGGTTACAAGTACTCTGGGACAGGAACAGTCTCTTCCATACACAATATGGAACAGACTCTCATTGTTAACTGAGGCACAAATGAAACACCAGTAAATCTCTAACTAAATCATTTAATTAGTGCACTTGTAATCGGATTTGACATTATTTTAAAAGTGTTTCAATAGAATCTAACCCCTGAATTTGAAAGTTATGTTCCGTTGTCTTCCTTTGTTATTAATATATATATATATATATATCAGAGTTTTATCCTAGCTAAACATTCAAGAAAAATGAAGAGGTTATTACTGTGATAGCGTTAAAAGTTATTATGTATAGAGCTTCGAAAGATTACTTTTTAAATTTAAATAAATACATAATAGTTATTCATCCATTTGATTTGTGGATTCAATATTTTCATGGACTGTTCATCAAATGAACTTTAAATTTGCTTCTGAGATCATGCATACTTATTTTTCCTTGATTCAAAGCTATTGCTTGTTACTCCAGCAGTTCCCTCAAGATACAATTGAAGATTTTCAAGTTTAGTAAGTTTATCAAAATTATATTTGAGGAAATAATCATACTTAAAATCATCCAAATCATCCATTTTCTCTCAGCTATTTAAGTGCTAAATCCATTTCGTAGTTATTAAAGGTTTTGTTTTCAGAGATCAAACCTTTTCTTTTTTTTTTTTTTTCTTTTTTTTCTTGCCTCAGTGACATAGTGGCATTTCATTATTCCCTTCTCACTCTCATGAGATGAATTATATTCAGAATGGAATAGGAAGTGGTTGAAGCATGCTGAACTTGAAAAAAAAAAAAATCTAATGAGGTATCTTTTTCTTGGACATTTTTAAGCTGATTAATTTACTTTGAGAAGGATAGGTGCATTCAAACTTTGAACATACAGCAAGACTGCAAGACAAAATGACACTAAAGAGCTTTTGGGGCATATTTGGTGGAACATAGAATATAAAGAATTGGATGGGATATCTGAAAGTAACTTTAATATATTGTCTTGGTGATCATATGAAACATTTTATTTAAAGAGTGAATAGGTTTGAATAGACAATATGGAGGTAAGCAACTGCCTTCATATTTATTTCCATTTCAATGAAGGAAGAACTTTCTTTTATTTCCACAATGAATTGACAGAAAAGACATCATGGGAAGGAGAAAACATTAGGACAGCAAAGGAGAACATACTTACAAAATTCTTGATTTTAGCCTTTATAAAAGGAGTAACACAGCTCAATGTTCTTTGTGACACAGAGGATAGAAAACCATACAAAACATTTCATGACATTTTATAAAGATGAAGAGATATTAATTAGCTGCTTTTAGACGAAATGTTCTTTTATTCTTCTGCATCAAATGGCCTCAAGTTGCACCAGGAGAGGTTCAGATTGGAAATTAGGAGAAATTTCTTCTCAGAAAAAGAGGTTAGGCATTGGAACAGGTTCCCCAGGGAGGTGGTGGAGGCACCACCCCTGGAAAGGGTTAAGGAAAGGTCAGCGTGATACTTTGGGACATGGTTTAGTCCCAATATAGTGGTGGTAGGGGGATGGTTGGACCAGATGATCTTGGAGGTCTTTTCCAACCTGAATGATTCTATGATTCTATGATCATACACCTACATTTTAGTAGGTTTAAGATTTATTAGGAGCTTTGGTCTGGACATGTATCCTTTGATTTTTAGGATAAATATGACTTGGCATATGGAATCCGGAAAATGGGATTTTAAAGTAGTATTTACTGTTTAAGTCTTACTTTTTCTCTAAGTTAACTGCTTCTGTCTTCCTTAGAGGAACACAGCTCTTCCAAGAGAAACAAGGATGCAGGTATTCAAGGCTTCATCATAACTATTTGGTGATGTACCATCCCTGTTATTCAGTGGTTCTTTAGTTCAGTGGTTCTGTTTCAAAGAAGTGGTGGACTCCAGATCTGTTAGCATTTCCTGATCAAAATTCATGTCTGTGTGAGGGTTAGAAAGAGCATCTGACTGCATTTGGCCAGGAAAATAAATAAATAAATAAATAAATAAATAAATAAATAAATAAATAAATAAATAAATAAAATCCTTTGAACTCACTTGGAAAAAAAATAATAAAAATCATGGTGTGATGGAAAGATGGGTTGATGATGTTATCCTGAATTTCTGCAAAACTGTGATGAAAAAGAAGCTTAAGGGTAACCAAAATTATGAAACAACACCCTGTTTACCACCTAAAAGGAGAATATTGGTATATACAAATTGTTTGTGATAGTGAAATTAAACAGCAAATGATTACTTCCATAAAAGTAATTGTTCCATAAATACCCATCAGAGCAGATGATGGCATACATTTATGTGATGAAAGCCTATATATACCCAAGCAATAAAAAATAAAGAGATCTATAAAAATAGATTATAAAACTCTAGATTTCTACATTCCTTTTGCAAAACACTTGAAAGTTACTTCCAGCAGGGCTAAACTACTGCAGAAACATTCAATACACCACAAAGGTAGTGAATCAGAAAAAGAAAATACAAGTTGGTAATATCCAGGTTCCATATTAGTGGTGTCCCACTGCATCACATTACATCAGACTCAGGTGTCTTGATCTGAATGAAGTAGTTTAAACTAGAATGACTTACGTCTTTTCATTCATATTGTTTGATTCTACATTAACTCCTGGAGTTACATTGCTACAATTTGATGGATTAAGTGACCCTAAATCATCACTACATGTGCCTATATTGATACTCAAAGATGAAATTGTTTATTTGCTTCTCATAATGGACTTTCCTGTCCTGCAGTACACAATGCTGAATTGATGCTTTGTTAATAAGGAGACCAAGAAGTGCCACATATTTTCACAATTCATTTGGCTGAATATAATCCGCTGTATTACTTTGCCAGCTCATATGCAGCATGGTTTCCTTTTTTTGGCTTGGCTCATACATAATAGATAGAGGGACAGGAAATCACTGAATAGTTCAGCTGAAGTTTGTGCCATAGGGTACACCGAAAACAGTTGCAGGATGCAGAGCACTAAATGATGACAGGCTTTTTGTAAAAAATATCCAATATAGCAAATTAAGACAATATATTTTCCTACCACAGTATAATTTGAGTTCTATTTCAGATGGGTATAATAGAGGAACTTTATAAAACATTCCTTATCATATCTTAAGACTATTGCAGATCAACAGTTCTAACTTGTCATGCAGTGCCCTCCACTTGCAATGGCTATCATATCAGGCCTCAAGCAGAACTGAATGAAGTAAATCTATTTATTCCTGTTTTTTGATGTCATCAGATATATAAGCAGAATAATATATTAACTAACCCTAGCTGAATTTTAGCTAATAGTATCCCTTAATAAATACAATTAAACATTTGGTCTTCAAACATTAACTTTTATTAGCCTGTCCATTCTGTAGACAACAAAAGCATTCATCAAAAATAATTCAAGCAAAGGGGGACCTGTTTCTAAGTTCTAAGATAACATATCAGTGGAAACCATAGCGGTCTATTACACTATATATGTATTTATTTTTGGTTTACAGGAACTGACGAAGTTTGTTTTTCTTCAGATTTATGTCCAACATCATTTATGTTGCATCATCAAGAGCTACATGCTCTTCTCCACCCAACTAGCTTCTACACCACAAAGATGGCAGTTCTTTTATATAACTTTGATGCTTCCAGCTTCCTCCATAACCCCTCAAACACACTACAGTGCACTCACCTCCCTCTGTTATCCCCTAACGAACGACAGACCATCAGCAGTGGTGGTAGCATCTGCTGACTGGTTTGAGTCCAGGGAAAAGGTGAGCTAGCTAGCTTGTTTTCAGTCTTTCCATAAGTTCAGCAGGAATGCTCTCGTCTCTCTACCAACTTACATTACATTTTCAAAGAAGGAGCATACTATCTCTGAGACAAAGTTTTATTAGATTTGGCTACAGTGGGCAGTAGGTTCTGTATTGTGTTTACGTGGCAAGGTCTTGGTAGCAGGGGGCTGCAGGGGTGGCCTCTGTGAGAAGAGTCCAGCAGCTGCCCCACGTCAGCTCAGAGCCAGCTCCTGACAGTTCCATAGGGGCTCACCACTGCAGCCCGTAGAGAGGAGCCCACGCAGGAGCAGGGGGGTCTGAGGGGAGCTGCCGCCAGTGGGGGACCCGTGCTGGAGCAGTTTGCTCCTGGGGGATGGACCCTGTGGTATGGAGCCGTGTGGGAGAAGTTCTTGAGGAGCTGCTGCCTGTGGGCAGCCCCTGCAGGATCAGTTCAGGAAGGATGGCATCCCGTGGGAGGGACCCCACATGGAGCAGGGGCAGAGAGTGACCATGAAGGAGCGGAGGAGACGAAGCACAGTCCCCATTGCCTGTTCCCCTGCACCGCTCGGGGGGGAGGAGGTAGAACAGGTTGGACAGGGGGAAGGTGTTTTTAGTTTATTTTCTTTGTTTCTCCTCTAGCCTGTTAGTAATAGGTAATAAATTCCACTAATCTCCCTGTGCTGTCTGTTTTGCCCATGACAATAATTGCCAAGTGATCTCCCAGTCCTTATGTCAACTCTTGAGCCTTCTTCATCATATTTTCTCCCCTTTTCCCTTTGAGGAGAGGGAGTGAGAGAGAGGTTGTGGTGGAGCTCAGCTGCCCAGCTGGGTAAAACCACCACAGGTTCTAAAATGTAAGGGGAGGAAATCCAGAGGTAAAGCAAGTTTGCACAAGCCTAATTTCCTCAAGAATCATGGTAAGGTTTGATTCACCTAAACATGTCTGAGTCCTAACAAAATACTTCACAAAATATAGGTATATTGGATATTTAGTAAAGGATTATGAAAATGTCTAAGCTTACCATATTAAAAGCCACTGTGGATGAAAATACATGAAAAACAAACAAACAAACAAACAAACAAAAAAAACCTTCTACGATCATTGCAAGCTCTTAGTGCATACTGAATACTCTATTTTTCCACTGACTATGATTTAAGAGTTTCATTTAAAAATATATCCACAAGTCCTGTGTTTGCATGTAATCAAAGATCTATTTGAAAGGCAATTATTTGCATAATTCTCTCTGTCCATTCTGAAGCTGCTTTTGATACAACCTCTACTAGACAGAATGCAGAATGATGTAATAATTGCTTAAGTAGTCAGAAACCAGGGTTCCTTATGATCAGAAATATTAACTGAGATTGTTTCCCATTAATCTTAAAATTATATTCACAGCTTTGTTGTTGTTGTTGTTGTGGGGCGGGGGGGGGGGGGGGGGGGGGGGATATTGGAAACAAGG
>NC_048893.1:145054071-145069588 GCF_011077185.1 Oxyura jamaicensis | reverse complement strand
CCATGTACTCAACAGCTTCTCAATGATCAATGTTCAAAATTAAATTTCTGGTTAAAACCAGACAGGGAAAGAAACCAATTCCAAACCACATCTGAATAGTCAGCAACTCAGTAGTTAGAGTATGCATTAAAGAGAGAAGAAACAACATGAAACCCCTGCTTTCCTAATTCAGGCTCTTTATTTTCACTGGCAGAAACCCTAACTTGGAATTTTTGACTTCTGTAAGAGGTGAGTAGCAAATGCTGTATAATCAGAAGGGTAGGATTTTATGTAGGATTTTATTTTATTTTTTTTTTTTAACCTGCTTTGCCTTGGTACAGGTGTTTGTATAAAGTTTAGAGTGGTAGGGATCACACAGGCTTTCAGCTTCGGTGGACAGACCACATTTCTATTCAGAGAAAGGCAGTCTATAAAGATATTGAATAAGATTGCATGAAAATGTATTTCCTGGATTGCTCTGTAATGCTACTGTGGTTTGTTAAGTGGCTGTCACATTCCTGTGTGGGTTGAGAAGATTTTTACACTGGGCATGTTTACAATGTGCTTCAAAAGGAAAGGAGCACCAGCAGCAAGCAGTGCATACATAGAGAGCATCCTCATAGCCAAAAGCTGGCTTTCAGTGTCAGGCAGGTGGCCCACTATCCACTACCCTGTTTGTTACAGCCTGGAAACACATTTAGGAGATGGTGATGGTTTGGACTTGTTCTGCTACTTCATTAGTTCACATTCAGTAATAGAAAATCTATTGCCTATGGAAAAAAAAAAAAAAAAAAAAAAAAAAAAAAAAAAAAAAGAGTATGGTGCATTATAGCGGATCTATAGCTGTGTAACCAGCTTGATTTTATGCACTCTTACTACCCTGAAGCAAGTAACACAAACTCAGTGTGCTGCACTGCACTACTGGAAGCAAGATCCCCTTCTATTTGCTGCCCAGAAATCTGCACAGTCTTCTTGTAATTTCTTTAAGTCTCTGCTTTCTTGACAATTTGCAACTTCTGTACTGTACTGCTAGTATTCATTTTCTGCCCTCTTCTCATTTTTTGACAGAGGATATGTTGGGGAAAGACACAGTAGGTAAAAACATTACAATGTTATTCTTTCAAGCAGTTAAAAGGCAGTTTCTTAACAGTAACTTAACACCGTTACTTATTGTGAGTAAACTTTAACTCTGCACCAGCCTGTCTCATTTGTTGAACTAATACAGAACTTTTCTACTTCCCAACTTCTCTAAAAAATGTAACTTCATGTATTCAATACGCCTTTTCTGCTGGAGTACCACCAGCGTTACCTACTGAAGGACATTTTTTTTTTTTTTTTTAGCTAGTCATTTTTCAAAGCCTTTACTTTGCACTGATACAACAGCAGATATAATTTCATGCAGAGACAGAATTTGACTTTAATTTTGAAAGGGTAATGTTTGAAAGAAGGAGCTGTAGCTAAAGAGAAGTTAATCATCTGAAGTGTAAACAATTGTCTTTATTAACCAATTTGTAGTGATATACAGGTAAGACATTCACTGACATGTCAAAAAAACCTTGAGTATGGTAATATGTATATCTTAATCCAGAAGATGGGAAATGCAACTGTCTGTGATAGGATGTCTCAGATAATACCATGTGATCTGTATTATGGACTGTTTAGATCTTTTTTTTTTTTTTTTTTTTTTTTTTCCTGTGTTTTTTATTATGTGAAAATATTTAAACAAACAAACAAACAAAAATCTTTTTAGAAAATGAGAAAAATCTAATCTAACATTTCTCTAGTGGACAGGTGACAAAACATCTAATAGTTTTCTTGAACACATATATTGACAACCTGTGCAGATTCTTTATTGTTGTTTCTCTGATTCTGTGTTTTAACGATTAAGTTTATATAAACACAATACATTGCAGAATATATTACCCAGTCAACGGATAGAACTGACCAGCTATAGTCTAATGAACTACTGTGAAAAATATATTTCTACTGTCTGAGACAATGTTTAACACTCTATTGAGCCAAGTAAGAAAATAAAATGTATATTGTGGTAACTGTGGCATTACTGCAGGTATGGTATCCAAAAAGCAATTTTAATTTCCAAGAAAGATATATGTAACAGAGATGCCCACAGGACACAGATAGACATGTTGTTCTTAAGAACCTTGGTTGCTTAAGTATTTTTTCTGAGATTCTCCACAAACTCTCCTTCTTTATGTATATTCATTTTTAATTAACTATATCAGTATTTTCCCACAATTTCTGAAACATCTCTTACATCTTTTTCTTTTTTTTTTTTTTCTTTTTTTTTTTTTCTTAAACAGATGGCACACATACTCACATGTCAAGGCAAACATCTTTAGGAACTTTAACAAAAAATGAAAAACAACATAAAAATAACAATTCTACTGAGTAGACTACTACAAATAGTTATCTGTGCTTCATATTCATAACATATAATGTTTGATCTACAGCATTTTATTAAGCCAACCCCAGGGAACTCCAGTTCTCTTATAAATGGGTAATATTTTTTTTTATTATTATTTTCTGAAGTGAAAGAAGTCTTTTTTCCCTTGTGATTAAATTGTAAAAATGATCCATAGAGAATGAAATATCAGATTCATACCAAAACAGCACTTTTAAAATCAGGTATTTAAAAAAAAAAAAAAAAAAAAAATATCTCAAGAGGCTGGGAAAGCACTTTTTTATTTTCTTAGAATTTATAAATGAAATTTATATGAGTCACAGTTTTAGCTGTAATTTTCTAATAAGAAATATATAAACTTTCTGGAAAGAAAGAACCAGCACTGCATGGGCTACCTTTCCATCCATTACCTGTTTCACCATCAAAATAACAATTTATTTTCTCCTTTTCCATAATGATTCAGTAAACCTTCTCACTGGCATAAAGGCTTACACTAACCTAGCTTACTCATCAGTCTGAAACAGCACTGCTGTTTTTTTTAATAGATTAGCTGTTGACCCTGGGGAAAAAATGATCACTTCATGCACTCTAAATCAAATAATTATCATATATATATATATATATATATATATTGATTACTAATGGCATATAATTAATATTATATAATCAGAAAGAATACTTACAAAGTATTACTACATACCTTAAAAAATTTAAATATGATTTATAACTCATCCCAAGAAGTTCCCCCCACAACTAACCCCCAGTGACATCCCCCCAACCTGTGAGGGTCACAAGGTCACTCTCCACCCTTGCCCCTCCTTGTGGGGCAAGCGTGTCATTCCCCATGCTGCTTGTTTACTGCACGCACTGACCCCATGCACTAGTGAGAAAGTCCCCATGAGGCCCATCTGCACCCAGGTGGGACAGGCTGACCGATGACCTGCTCTAGCAAGGTGATGACTGCTGTATCAAAAATCTATTTGTAATCCTCTGATTGTTCTTTACTTTTAATGATGGTTGCCTTCTACTTTTGCATAATCAGTGAAGCGTAAATGCACTTTCAGACAGTTTTGGGTGTCTCCCCCTAAGACTCTCAGACGACATATTTTCCCATTGTATAAGCTGTGGCTACAGAGGTGTTTCTGCCAAGGACTGTGGGAAATCGGTCAGAAAGTATGTGGAGTATGTTAGACACAGAGATGAAGTGAGAAAAGGAAAATGCAGAATGAGGAGAAAGTCACGTAGCCTGATGATAAAGGAGGTATAACTGGGAGACAAGAAGGTCAAAAACAACAAATGCAGTCTGGCCTGTTGCTCATCAGTACACAAAAAGGAGATAGGGCTGCTGTGCGATTGCCTTGTGAACAATAATAACGGCTAACGAACAAACCTTGCCAAGTTGTGTGATAAAAGCATGTAGATATGCTAAGCCTATATAAGTAGATGGGTTAGACAATAAAGTGCTTCAGCTACACACCAGCCTGGAGTCATGTCGTTCGTTCCCTTCAAAGGACCAGCAACGTGAGCACCCTCAAAATGTTTAGGTTAAAGTCTAAGAGACAGTGCATTTCCAGCTAGAGCTGAGAAAATAAAAGCAGACTGAAAACAAACATTCCAACAGTTGTTTAGTGAAAATATTAATGTTTTAACTGCATTCTGCTTGTATGTTTACGCTGATACCTCACAAGGCATCTAAGAACAGGTTTTAAGACAGAAGAGAAATCTGTTTGTATGGATTTTAACATCAAGCTGTACAATTTAATTGTAACTGCTGGCTATGCCTAAAACAAGACTGAGGAATTACTTAGATGGCATAAAGGAAAGACATGGCAGAAAAAAAAAAAAAAAAAAAAAAAAAAAAAAAAATCTATACTGATTATCTTTCAAATGCCTACCACCTGAAGTGACTCCTGAGTTCTTGGAGAGGTGAGCAAGAGATTCACAGGCTTCCCAGGGGAAGAATAGAGGCATTCCAATATGAGACTGTGGATCATAGAATAAATCTGGCATTACTGTACTTTAGAACAGAATCTGTTCTAAGTGATATGATCCAGCTAATGAGAAAATATTCAGCTAAAAAGGGAATGGTAAGGCAGCAGAAATAATAGTCATGGCCAAATTGCAATAGAAGCAAGAAACCTGTGGAAGGGCTGAAATTACTGAAGGTCACAAAAATAAGGGAGAGGATTATTCTCTGTTGTAGGGTATGACTTGGGCAGTGGTAGATCAAGATGATGATAGAGGTGCTTTTGTATAATAATTATACATTAGACAATAAATGTTTTCCAATGTAAATGTAGAGATGATGCAAGGTTTATTCAACCACTAAAGACAACTCTCCCTTGCTGCTTCCCTCTCTGCCTCCCTCCCTTTTTTTTTTTTTTTTATTCTCTCCCTCTCTTCTTTCCTTTTCACCAGCATAGCTATCCTATTACCTTAAAATTTAAAGAAGTTTAGTTTTAAAAGACTTGGCAATTTATATTGGTGAAAGAAGACAATCTTTGGACAATTACTGTAACATAATGCACACAGAGCCTACTTCAAGAAAAACTAGGTTAGAACATCTTATAATTGAAAAATGAGGCAAAAAATAATTAACCAAATTATTTTTTTTCATTTCTTGCAAGAATGAAACATTGAAGGAACAAAATATGCCATTTTTGTTATCTGATTAATAAAAATAAATAAATAAATAAAAGCAACTCTGTGAATATTTTTTGTTAAACATGATGTGACTGATGTGAACAGTACTTACCCATACCATTGTACGTACTTATGTAGTATCTATGGGTTCATCTAAATTAAATTAAAGTTGCTAAGAGTTGAGAAAATTATCTTAGAAAATCAGATCACAGTTTATACTAACCTTACATTTAAATCTTCACTAAAATTTTAGTTTTCCAGTTTTGAAAATACTACAGATTGCAACATAAAAATAATAGGATTTTACGGAGAACACTCTAGAAAATAACAAACTCTTCTATTAGAAAATACTTCCATAGGAGTTGCTTCCAGTAAATACATAGACCAGCTTGGTAGACAGTTATTTCTTAAAATAGGAATGAGTGTTGCCTAACCTACTTTAAGAGCAGAACTTATCCCAGCTTTTATCTCCTCAGGGTGATTTAAGCCCAAAAATATCACAGAAACTTGCCTGATTATTATTATTATTATTATTTTCTGATATTCTCTTGTTAATTCATATTATGTAACAACTTTAACATTCAGTAATAAGAAAAATAATAATACCAACATAAAGAATAAATTTCATTTTATTGTAATTATTATTTTTTATCCTTCCTTTAAAACATGTTGGAGAAGACTGAGAATTTTGAAATACTGATATGGGAAAAATCTGGAAAGAGAGACTTGATATTTTAGTGAAACTGCTCACAGCTATAAATCTAGTGGTCTTATGCTTTATACAACAATTAGAGGTACCCACTAGTACTGTGATACTTAAGGGTCCATAAGCACTTCAATTGTAATTGTCAATTATCTCACTTCAATTATTTTTACAATTTTCAGTTGAGGAGAAAGTAACTAAAAATATCAAGCTCTTTAATGCTAATTAACCTTGTGTGTGCCTAAAACAAAACCTTCATTCCAATGTGCTATAATAGCTGTTTGTTTAATACTTGTTTTATTACAGAAGTGTCACTTTGAATTTCTTGTTGTTCCACGAACTGATGCAGAAAACACCTCATATGAGCTTTGTACTTTCAGAATTGCTGTCCTGCTTGAATCAGTGAAGAATCTTATGATGTTCCAAAAGTCAGTATCACAACCCATCATCTTGCTTGTAATGATAATAGGAGGATTAGCAATATTTATTCCTTTTCCACATTTCATGCAATATAGGTCAACCAAGGAATTAATATCTGAGACACAGATTTACTGAAAAAACATTAACTATTGTAGACAGCAGAAATGTCTGATTAGGAAACCCATAAAGGTCTTTAGTATTCACTTTACAAAGTAATTCCAAGATAGACTTCTAAGGGATTTCTTCATTGGACATCCCTTTCAATAAACCAAATGAAAAGGAGGACATATACACCCTCCTTCAAAAGCTGCAATTAATTGTTCACCTGTGAAAGACAGAATAGAGAAAGTTCTACATTCCCATGTAGGCAATATTCCATTTGTGACTGCAAAGGGAAAATTCTGTCTTGTGTTACTGTACTGGGTCTGGCTGGGATGTTAACTTTTCCTGCAGCAGCCCATACAGTGCTGTGCTCTGCACTTGTAGCTAGAACAGCAGTGGTATCACACCAGTGTTGTGTCTGCTGCTGAGAAGTGCTGGCACAGCATCAGGACTCTCTCTAACCCTCCTAGGGGGTGGGCAAAAAAGTGAGAAAGAAATATCAGCAGGGCAGCTGACCTAAACCAACCAAAGGGATATTCCATACCATATGATGTCACACTCAGCAATAAAAGGTGGAAAAAAGGAAGAAGAGGGGAGGGGTGGTCTCTCGTTGCGAAAACGTCTGTCCTCCTCCCGAAAACTGGCTACGTGCATTGAGGCCCTGCTTCAAGGACGTGATCAAGCATCGCTCATTTGTTGGAAGCAGAGAATAATTTCTTTTCTCTGCACTTCCACATAGCCTTTACTTGTTTTTTGTTATTCCCTTTCCCCCTCCCTTTTCCCCTTTCCCTTTTTCCCCTTTAGTTGAATTGTTTAATTAATAATAATATTTCCTTAACAATATTTTTTCTCTTTAATTAAATTATCCTTATCTCAACCCATGAGTTGTTCTTTCCTTTACGTCTTCCCCTCCTCATCTGAGAAGGGGGAGTGAGAGAACGGTTGTGGCGTTCAGCTGCCTAGCACGGTAAAACCACCACAGTTGCTGCTATTATTCTCTGTTCTAGCAGAGGCTACTGAAGTTATGATGCTGCATAATCATATTTCTCGCCTCTCCTAACAGTGCTCTCTCACTTCTCAGTATCCTGGCAAGACTGTCTCCTCACTTTTCCCTCCTCCTTGTTCTGTCTCTTTTCTGGAGGAGTTCCTTCACAGTTCCCAAAATATTATTTTAATTAAGGATGCTTTCAGAGAGGAAAGTCATAGCTCTGATCAAATCAAAGATTCCAGAGTAATCAGGCAGCCTGGGAGTCCCTGATAATTATAGAAATGAATTAAAAAACTTCCCTTGTGCTTGCAAACATAAAGTCACAAACTCCTTGCTATGGACTATAAAGATATGTACTATATCGACTGTTCTGAAGTTATATAGAATCATAGAATTGTTTGCATTGGAAGGGACCTTAAAGATCAACTAATTCCAATGTCCACTCCGTAGGCAAGGACACCTTCCACTAGATCAGGTTTACCAAAGACTCATGCAACGTGGCTTTAAACACTTGCAGCGATGGAACATCCACAGCTTCTCTGGGCAACTCACCACCCTCATAGTAAAGAATTTCCTCTCTATATCTAATCTAAACCTACTCTCTTTTAGTTTAAAGCCATTACTACTTGTTCTATCACTACAATCCCTGACAAAGAGTCCCTCCGTTCCTGTAGCCCCCTTTAGGTACAGAAAGGCCACTGTAAGATCTCCCCAGAACCTTCTCATCTCCAGGATGAACAACCCTGATTCCCTTAGCCTGTATTCATAGGAGTGGTGCTCCAGCCCTTTGGAGGCCCTCCTCTGGACTTGTAATAGGTCCACGTCCTCTTTGCGCTGGGGGCACCAGAGCTGAACACAGTACACCAGGTGGGGTCACAAGAGAAGAGTAGAGGGGGAGAATCACCTCCCTCAACCTACTGGCTACGCTTCTTTTGATGCAGCCCAGGATATGGTTGGCTTTCTGGGCTCCAAGTGCAGTACCCCTTAGGTACTTCTTCTCAGGGCTGCTCTCAATCCATTCTCCTTCCCACCCTGAATTTGTGCTTGGGATTCACTTGGCTCAGATGCAGGTCATTGCACTTGGCCTTGTTGAATCTCATGAGATTCACAGAGGCCCACCTCTCAAGCCTGTCCAGGTCCCTCTGGATGGCATCCCTTTCTTCCAACATTTTAACACACCACCCAGCTTGGCAAACTTGCTGAGGGTGCACTCAATCCCACCATCCATGTTACCATCAAAGATGTTGAACAGTGCCAGTCCCAATGCTGACCCCTGATGAACACCACTTGTTACTAATCTCCACCTGGACATTGAGTCATTGACTGCAACTCTTTGAGTGCGACCAGCCAGCCAATTCCTTACCCATTGAGTGGCCCATCCATCAAATCCATGTCTCTCCAATTTAGAGATAAGGATATCATGGGGGACAGTGTCAAATGCTGTGTACAAGCTGATGTAGATAATGTCAGTTGCTCTTATCTTATGCATCAATGCTATTTGATTCTTAGTTTCTTGAAAACAAACAAACACAGAAATACACAAATTGCAGAAGAAAAACAAACTATGCACTTTGCAGTCCAACAACTACACACAGGTGACAACCTCCAGCTAACTCAACAGAGTTTGACACGACAAAACTACAGTAGATATTGCTAAAGGAGCTTGGTACTTCTTGTCCTATCTCCAATGGTTATAAACAGCAGTTCTCTCCCTCTGAAGATAATCTTCTTTTAACTTGAAATGCTTATCATGAAGTAGAGAGTTTAGATAGATTAAAGCAATATATCTAATAGGAGTGGGGGAATGACTATATCCATTCCATTTGCCTGCTATGCTAAAGAATTTTGCACATTATAGATAATAAAGTCAGTGTATACACAACTGTTAACAACAATCAATATTCTAGCCATTACTGTTCTTTGCTGTGGAAAATGTAAAAGTAAAAGTTGCTGCTGTGGAAAAATGTTATGTATTCTAACAGTGACTGCTATTGTTCCACTAATTCTTTGTAAACAGGTAATCATGATCTTTGTGACATCAAGAATCATACTAGAGAATATATTTTGAAAAATGATACATAATCAGAAAAGAGAGCAACCAGCTAATTTTAGAGGATAATTAGGGAGCTTTTCTATTTTATAAAAGCTCATCATTCTGTCATTCAGCAGTTGAACTCATTGCTAGAATGTTGTATAAACAGCATTTTAAAACAGAATTTAATAGGGATAAGTGCTTCCTTCTTCCTGAGTCCCTTTTTTAATTTGAAAGAAAAACATTCTGAAGCATGGGCAACAACATAACAAAAGTGACTCCCTAGTTTTTAGAGGTCAATTTGCTTTTCAATCTGTTGGAAATTATTAATAGAAGGAATAATGCAATAGCAATGTTATTTTAATTAAATTAGGCCATTTGTCCAAACAAGGACATTCTACTGATTATCAGATACCTAACTACTTTACATAAATTTGTCTAGCAGATGTTAGAAGGCAGTATTAAAAACTGGGAAAAAAAAAAAAAAAAAAAAAAAGAAAAAATAGAATGAAATGGCAACTATACTAAAATATTATCTTCTTCAGATTTTGTCATGAACAATCTTTTCATAAAACAAAAAGGAAGACACTTGCAACCACTATTTGATTAATATTTTTTTTGCTGAGTACTCAACTACTTGCCAGCTTTCACAAGAATGATCATCTGTTCCCTCCTGCTTCTGTTGTCTTGTTCTGTGAAACAATTCCATTTTGCAAAGAGCCCAGCTTTTGCAACAAAAAGCATTTGGACACACATAGTGAATCCCCAATACATGGGATATTGATTAAGGCTGCTGCTACATAAAGAACAGTCTTGAGGACAGGCTCTAGGCTAAATTTATAGGCCTTTTACAGGCTGCACAACAGATTGATGTCTTGGTGAACAAGATTCATACTTGTATGGAAAAACACTTTTTGCGTTGGTCATGGTGTTGCATCACTTTTTTTCTGGGTGACAACACAGAAATGTCCCATCTATCTATTGATGATGCCAATGGCAGAACTAGGATACTACCTGTTGCAAAACAGATGTTTTTGTGGGAAACTTGGTCTCAGTAATCTGCAAGAGCTAAATGAATCTCCTAACACATCTCAGAAATGTACCAGACCTTGTAACAGCATGTTTGAAACATGTTGATTATTTGCATTTAAACAAAATGAAAACATTAAGGTCTCATGAAACTTTATACTAAGCAATACCCCGTTTGCTGAACCACTACTCAAAAGGTTTTGAATACAAACAAAATGAATCTTGAAACCACCCTATTTTCACAATCTTCCCCCAAAGCCCAACTCCACCTCGAGTTGTGTATGAAGACCATTTCCAAAAGCCCGATTTGTTTTCTCATGCATTTCTCTTGTAACTTAATCTTTGGATGACAGGTGAAATGATTCAAAGCAGGATTCTCTATCAATTTTACATTATCTTAGTCCTATGTGCAGTAAAAATATCTTGAAACAAGCCATCATCATGTTATAGTCTAATAATAATTCGATCTTCTGTGAGAAACTATTCATCATTCTGTACATCCTGCTTAAAGAAAATGATATAATTTCTGTATACGTCACAAGAAAAACAAACAAACAAAAAATGTTGCAAGAAAAATGTATTTTTTAAAGTCCAGCTACAATAGCAGACTGTATTCCTGTGCTGATAAAAATGTTTCTAATATCTCCTGTCTCAGTCTTTTTACACTCATAATAGTTAGACAAAAGAGAGAAAACAAATAAAGCATGAAGGTCAACAGTCAGTGAGACTATTCCAAGACAGCCAGCACAGCTTCACCAAGGGCAGATCCTCCCTGATCAATCTGGTGACCTTCTATGATGGAGTGACTGCCTCAGTTGACAAGGGAAGACTGATCAATGTCAGCTACCTGGACTTCTGTAAGGCCTTGGACACAGTCCCATATGACATCCTGATCTCCGAATTGAAGAGATATGGATTTGAATGGTGGATAAAGAATTGGATTGAAGGTTATACCCAGAGTGGTGGTCAATGTCTCTGTGTCCAGGTGGAGGTTGGGGACAAGTGGTGTCCCTCAGGGGTCTGTCCTGGGACAGACAGATTTTCATCAATGACATAGACAATGGGATCAAGTACACCCTCAGCAAGTTTGCTGATGATACCATGTTGGGTGGTGCAATTCATACCAAAGAAGGAAGAAATGCCATTCAAAGGGACCTGGACAGGCTGGAGAAGTGGGCTCATGTGAACCAAATGAGGTTAAACAATTCCAAGTGCAAGATGCTGCACCTGGGTCAAGGCAATCCCAAATAGGAGTACAGACTGGAAGAATAACTAATTGAGAGCAGCCCTACAGAGAGAGACCTGGGAGTTCTGTTAAACAAAAGGCTTGACATGAGCCAGCAGTGCATGCTTCCAGCCCAGAAGGCCAACTGTGTCATCAAAAGAGGCATGAACAGCAAGTCAATGGAGAGGATAGTCCCCCTCTACTGTGCTGTTGTGAAGTCCCACCTGGAGAACTGCATCCAGGTTTGGTGTCCCCAACATTAGAAAGATGTGGGCCTGTTTGAGCGAGTCCAGAGGTGGGCCACAAAGCTGATCAGAGGTCTGGAGCACCTTGCCTATGAAGAATGGCTGAGAGAGCTAGGTCTGTTCAGCCTGGAGAAGAGAAGGCTCCAGGGAGACCTCCTTGCAGCCTTTCAGTACTTAAAAGGGTCTTATGAAAAGGATGGAGAGGGACTCTTTACTTGGGTAGATGATGATAGGACCATAGGACAATGGTCTTAAACTAAAAGAGGGTATATATAGATTAGACATCAGGAAGAAATTCTTCACTGTGATGGTGGTGTGGCACTAGAACAGGTTGCCCAGAGAAGTCATGGATGCCCCACCCTGAAGGTGTTCAAGGTCAGGTTGGATGGGGTCATGGCCAACCTGATCTAATGGGTGGCATCCCTGCCTATGGCAGAGGGGGTAGAATTAGATGATCTTTAAGGTCCCTTCCAACCTAAGCCATTCTGTGATTCTAGGATTCTATGCTATTCACCCTGTTGTGATGGTTTTTCTTTGTGTTTGGTGCAAAAGTCAAAATATATGTGACCCACATAAATAACATTGCATTAATCTGATGGAACATGATCACAGGAAACAGTAATATAGTAATTCATATACAATGCAAGTCATCATCTTTATAAGGAAATACATTCCGTTAGGCTAGTCAGTCATCTTCTGTGTCCTTTTAATGATCATAGCATAGTGTTGCTAACTGCTATATCCATTTACAGATCAACACTGGTGCCTTTAAAACAGTTTTTCAAACTTACAACAGAACCACAGTAGTCTGGGTTCTGTAGTAGTCTGGGTAGTCAGTAGTCTACAACAATCACATCACAACACAATGACTACTTGGACAATGTGAGTGTCCTTACAACCGTATTTGTATGTGGATTTATAAATGTAATGAGTTACTCAGTTTATCAAGTTTGCTCTCTAATCTAGGCAAGCACATTTACATGTCATTTCTGTGAAATACCTTTCTTTGCTTACGTATTCTGCACTCATCAAAATTTCCAAGAACATCATGACACGTTTATGAGAATTCATGTTAAACGGGAAGACAGTCTTCATTAATGACCTAGAATATATATTCAGCATGTCCTGAGGACCAAATTTCAATATATCTAAATATTCAAGTCAATAGGAACATATGGATATTACAAAAATATCTTGGGTTGCTTTCAAGGGGAGTGAATTTAGCAGAGATTTAAAGCACATGCTTAGATTGTTTGCCAAGAAGGGGTCATGTGGAGAGTCAGAGCTGAAAACAGGAGGAAACATTAAGGTAGCTTTAATAGCTATATGAAATTGTTTTTAATCATCATCAAAATCTATAAATATCCACACACTACAGTATTATAGTTCACAGTCTCATATATTCTTCTAATAAACTAGCCCATGAGGTCAGGAGTATTTTGGATCAATCTCAAGCTCTGTAAGATTTGTGTGTAACTAATATTTCATTTCACTGTTAGTAAAGTACAAGGTTCCTCTTATACTTTTGTCCCTTATGGGGTGATTATTTCACAGTCTGGCTGCCAGCTGGCTATGCTGTGGCTTTCTCTCAATAACATCCCAGGCAGAGAAGAGTTGAAGGGAAATTCATCATCCTTCAGTTGCAGTACAATTGATGTATTGAAATAAACCCATACAAACTATATCCAATTTAAATAATTCAAGTACATAAATATTCAAGTATTAGCTAATTATGTGTGTGAAAACAGCGTGCTTTTTACTAATCAAACCATTAAGTAAATGCTAATCAGTTTTGAGTTTGCAGTTGCTATTATCTAAGTCTAATTATGAAATCCTTGGACCTTTCTAGTGAGAATTCATTGATAGTAGATCTTTAGGCAACTGTACATAGTCAGAAAAAATAAAGTATATTTACAATATGAGTTTTGAGTTTGAAAAATTATTTTTATATTTTGTAGTCTCCAGATTCTTGTTTTGAAGCATCATCTTTCCAACTCTCCTTCTTCTACACTAGGAATTCCATATTTATTTTATTCATTCATCTTCAAAAATATTTTCCTGTCCTTTTTAATTTGCTCATTTATTTCTGAAAAATTATTATTTCAAGATTAATTAAAGTGTTTTTGTTTGTTTGTTTGCTTTTCTGTAAAATAAGGAACTCTAATTCTGTAAAACTAGAATATTTTTAGGTATACTTCTTTAGTTACATAAATAACTTGAACTGTTCTGACAATCTGCTAAGTGATATGAAGTTTTGGAAATTAAGTGGAATAATAACAAGTAGTGGAAAAAATATTTTGCAGCCACTAAAGTATATCATGCTCACTAAGTTTCGGAGTAATAACACTCTTTAATTAAGCCTCTGTTCCCTTTCCCATATCTTCTAAGGAATAAAGAAAATTGTTAGAAGAGAATGGATCAATATGGGGAAGAAGCCTAGAGAAGATAAGTCATTCCCCAGTGCTAAAGGAATGGCTCAGATCCATACAGTTATCACAGTTATCAGCCTGGCCCCTGAGTCCTTCTACTTTCTAAGAGCTACTTTTTTTTTTTTTTTTTTTTTTGTTACATTGCTAAGCAGTTTGCATTTTCATCACTGTCTCTTCCTTTTTATAATCTAAATGAGAGTCATCCAAGTGCAGAGGAAAATATATAACTCCAGCTTTTCAACCTGTATATAATTCTGAAGTTTCAGAATTACATTCACTTCAGTGAATATAAGCTGATCTAGCACTAAATGCATCATCAACAGAAGCCTCTTAGCTATGGAGAACTAACACTGTCATTTAGCATTTGACATATATTTTAACTTCAATACAGCGAGCATAGAATTCCATGGATATGTAATTTATTTTAATATAAAATTCAATATTGCTGTGAATATGTATATATCAGATATAAGTAGAACTTTGTTTCCCAGCAAGAAGCTCATTTACATAAAAGACCCTTTAGGACAAACAATGTATTTTCTTCATAAAAAGTAAAATATATTTTGAAAATGATCCTACAAAAAAACAGGTAAACAATTTTTGTCATTAGAGATCCTCTGTATAAATCCTGTTCACTCTCTTCTCCTTCCACTTGCTGATGTTCAGGGCACTCCCAGATTCCCAGGGAGGCAAAGAATATTTGACCTTAAGACCCAGTGCTTCCCAAGGCTGTTGTCAAATTAATAACACTTGGCAAAAGAATTTACAGAGGCATTAACTGAAATGCTGGACAGCCTTTCACAAGATCAAATACTGTAGAGGACACATTTTAATTAAACATCTTCTACAGGAAGGTGTCCTCAGGCAGCAGAGTGTGGGCTCCCCTCTGCCTCTCTGGTCCTGACAAAAAACTGCTGAATCTTGTGTGTACAAAAGGCAACTGAGTCATGTATGTACACCCTGCAAAGAAATAACACTTATGCCCTTTTTTCAGGCACAGTCATTCCACCACACCTGATATTTTCTCCAAGTTTGTTCTCAATTTTAAAGCCAAGCCCCCCAGATTTGCTTAACAGACATAAAACTGTCTGAAATTTGGTGCTGGACTGGGACAGACAGGGGTGAAAGAAAAGCATACACTTTTGCCTTAAGCTAATGAGCAACTTTGTCTCCTTAGTGACATTATCAGTCATCTTAGTGCATCTCCTTAGTTGCACCCTCAGCAAGTTTGCAGATGACACCAAGTTAGGTGTGTGTGTCGATCTGCTCGAGGGTAGGAAGGCTCTGCAGGAGGATCTGG
>NC_048893.1:145037453-145053671 GCF_011077185.1 Oxyura jamaicensis | reverse complement strand
CTGCCCAGGGAAGTGGTTGAGTCACCATCCCTGGAGGTCTTTAAAAGTTGTTTAGATATAGAGCTTAGGGATATGGTTTAGTGGAAGATTTGTTAGCGTTAGGTCGGAGGTTGGACTCGGTGATCTTGGAGGTCTCTTCCAACCTAGACTATTCTGTGATTCTGTGATTCTGTGATTATTGGTGTGAGAGACAAGATGCATTCACTTAACCCTCCAATCACAACATTTGTCTGTTATACTGCTTGGTGATGCACATTGAGTTATTCCCTTTAACAGGCAATGTCTAATTCAGACCTCATTTCTTAAATGCAGACATATTTCATCTTTGAGCAGGTATATGACATTGATTGTATTGCAATAATCCATAATATCTGTAAAAGAAAACTATGTTTAAATATTTTTTTAGCACAATAATTCCTGTCATATTTCAATTGGAAGAAAAACTGCAGTCAGACTATTAACATTTTTTATTTTTATGTATCCAATTTCTCATAAATTTTAATGGCTAAACCCTGGAAATTTTGGTCTAGTACACAGTCAGCTATGTGTACAGATGCAGAAAATATAAACTGGATTTGAAATTAACTATTAAATATGAATTACTGGCCAGATACAGCATCAGGCTTTTCTTTTGAGGCATATGTAAACTAAGTCCTGTTAATTTTTATAGATACATTGATTTTGTGGATAAAACCATCCTAAGTGTTTTCAGTGAGAATTTCCTTGCTTAAAATCAAATGGGGTTAGGTGTTGCAGGATCAAAAGCATATTCTTTAAGTAGTCTTTCTCATTTCATTGAGACAGTTTGAAAAGTAAGGTGTTAGTCAGGCTAGGAATTCAAAGTCTGTCCCACCATTTAAGCTGTATAGACAGCTTAAAACTTAGGAAACAGTAGGACCATATAAGCTGGCGTTTGACGTCCACAAAACTAGTAAGGACACTTTACTTGATATTAAAGTTGAAACATATTTAGATATTATACTGGAATTCTAAGCACAGTAACCTCCTTAGAACATCAAAATTAAATCTTAGTTTGGGACATTTTACTGAGAACAAGCAAGAAATATTTCCAGAAACTGACTGCATTGAAGTGTGAAAAATCAATTAAAACTTCCTACCATCCTTGAACATAAATGTTTTCCATAAAATGTAATGTTTCTAAAAAAACTCTTGTTATGATGACACCCCTAAAAAGAATAAATTTTATGCATATATACAATCTTTAAATTGAATAGACACAGAATATTATAATTACATTTTAAATTGGATTAATTGGGTCTTTAAGGATCAAATATTATTTTGGCATACATTTTCTGCTTTATATTTATACATATCCTTCCATATATAGCCAAGGTACTGGAATCTGACAAGGCAAACTTAGATAAGTGAATACTGTGTTTATCTATGAAGCCAAAGTCCTCCAACTGCTGTCATGTAATCAAAGTGTCTGAACGTCACTGGATCTCCTGTTTCACTCCACAGCTTTGTATGTAAAGCCTTCACCAGTTCTACCCTTCTGCCTTCCCTGTGTTTTGCACTCATTCTAACATCTTCCTTACAGCTATATCTCATGATCTGCCATTTCATTGCTGAATCTCATTCTGGAGCATTTGGAGTCTTCTGTACTGACAGCAAAAGAGTCCGAGAGAATTCTTCAGTAAATCTTCAGTTTAGCACATCATCTTCTGGCAAAGAGCAGTGGTCCCAGGAATGTAATAATGGGGCAAAGGGCTATCCAATTGTTCCAGTAATTAAACTGGGAGAAACTCCCTGAGGAAATTAGTCAAGATGAAGGGAGGTTGCTCCAACTAATAACAGCTGGATAATTGATAATGAGTAATTCCCAAAACTCTGGCAGAATTTTAACTTTATTTTAACAGAGTAAAATTTGTTAAAGCAAACAAATAAGCTAAATTAATTTTCCTTTACCGCAGTAGTTTCTCAGAGTAGTATTTTTATACTGACAGACCTGCAAAGAGGCCTACCATTCTTTCCTCAAAGCTGATGAGAACAGAAAAATCACCACCTCACTGGATCGAACCAACAGGATAAGGGAATTTAGTATCCTGTCACTGAAAATATACACAGACTACAGCTGGGGGGAACACTTGCTATGCTTGTAGAAGTACTAAAAGTAAATGTAATCTGTTTAGTTTTAGAAACAAATGCTCTAAAAATGTTTCAGAATCATAGAATGGTTTGGGTTGGAAGGCACCTTAAAGATCATCTAACTCCAACCCCTACTCCATGGGCAAGGATACCTCCCACTACACTGGGTTGCTCAAAGCCCCATCCATCCTGGCCTTAAACACTTACAGGCATGGAGCAGCATACAGAGCTTCTCTGGGCAACCTGTTCCATTCATTGCTTTATCGCACTCTGAGTAAAGAATTTCTTCCTAATGTTTAATTTAAACGTACCTGCTTTTAGTTTAAAGCCCCTCCACTGTTTTTTTTTTTTTTTTTTCAGGCCGTCTTTAAAAACTAGAAGGCCACTATAAGGTCTCCCCAGGGCCTTCTCTTCTCCAGGCTGAACAACCCCAATTCCCCTAGCCTGTCTTCATAGGAGAGGTGCTCCATCTCCATGTTTGTCTTTGTGGCCCTCCTCTGGACTCATTCTAACCCTTCCATGTCCTTCTTGTGCTGGGGACCCCAGAGCAGAATGCAGGGCTCCAGGTGGGGTCACACAAGAGGGGGAGAATCACCTCCCTCAACCTGCTACACATTCTGCTTTTGGTGCAGCCCAGGATATGGCTGGCTTTCTGGGCTGCAAGCACACATTGCTGCTTCTAGTCTACCAACATCCCCAAGTCCCTCTTCTCAGGGCTGCTCTCAGGCCATTCTCTGCCCGGCCTGTATTTGTGCTTGGGATTGCCTCGACCCAGATGCAGGACCTTGCATTTGGCCTTGTTGAGCTTCATGAAGTTTGCACAGGCCCACCTCTCAAGCTTGTCAAGGTCCCTCTGGATGGCATCCCTTTCCTCCAGCATTTCAACACACCACCCAGCTTGGTGCCATCAGCAAAATTTCTGAGGGAGCACTCAATCCCACTGTCCATGTCACCAACAAAGATTCTAAACAGGGTTTATACAACCCTGTCAACAACTATGAATACTAGTCGACAGCTACTGCTGTGACTTCTTTGCAACTGATTTAGTTGCTTTTTGTTTGTTTGTCTGTTTTGTTTTGTTTATTTTTTTGATTCTTCTTTTTAAATTTTTTATGTTAGATGGTTTACAAAAAAAGTTAGTGTGCTCACTGGTGTTTTCATGAAACTCTCAATCATGGTGGAAATCATGGCTATCAAAGGTCCACAGATGTTTGAAAGGGAGGTGTAAAAAACTTATCAGCATGGTAATATTTGAATCATACGCTTAAAAAAATTCTCCAAAACCTTAATAACTAAAAAATATCTTAAGGAAGACAGTTTAATACACTTCCAAAGGACTTTTCTACCTTGCCTTTGGTATAACAATTATGGACAATAAAATATATTTAATTAATTGAGATAAAGCCAGAAAATTGTACATAATGACCTTTGGGGATATTACTAATTTTGTATGGATATATATTTTTTAATTGCTCATAAAGTGAGGAAAATAAGCAGCACACTTGGGAATATGCAGGCTTGTAGATTAGTAGGAATACCTGATGATCAGTTGTGTAAATTACTGATTTCTGTAATCAGCTTTGTTATTTGGTAACCCAAACTCATAATGGTTTAACCTGACAGCGCTGTACAATAAAATATTTGTTTTCTGTATGCAAAGAAGAAAGAATTTTCACGACTATTACAAGCAAGCAACAGTAAGTGAAAAACTAAAGAGATAGCTGATGAATAACATCCTGCAGCAGAATTTATCCTGTCACAGCTAGAAAACTCATACAAATTTAGCTCAGGCATAGATGATTCACATACTTTGAATTGATGTACCTTTACTTGAGATCTATGCCCCAGTGAATCAGCTGCTGCTAAACGCAAGGAGCACATTCCAGCCTTTGCTGTAACCAACTGTCCCTGCTGCTAAACGCAAGGAGCACATTCCAGCCTCTGCTGTAACCAACTGTCCCTGATTATCTCTTGTCAGCCTGTGCCTGTTAACTTGCTGCCACTACGAGAAACATTGGGAGAAACAATGGGAGAGCAGAGAGACAGAATAAGAACTAGGGCACAAAGGTAGGCATGTAGGAAACAACAGTGCAAAGTCAATGCTGTTCTTTGCCAGAAGCCATGAGCAGGTGCAGTGATGAGGAGGGCTTTTCATTGGTCATTTTCTTTTCCAGCACTCAACTTTCGGGAGCAACAGAAGCAGTCAAAGCAGTTTGGTGCTTGTGACAGGTTTATATATGACAAAGCCTGGCACTAACAGCATCTGACAGGCTCTAACAGAATCTTACAGGAACACAGCCTAGGAACTTATTGCCTTTGAAGTTGAGGGAAACAGGAAGAGAAAGGAAAAGAAAAGAAAAGGATAGGAAAGAAAAGAAAAGAAAAAAGAAAAAAAAAAAAAGAAAATAAAATAAAAAAAAAAGAAGAAAAGAAAAAGACTTCTCTCATTATATAGATGTAGACGTAGTAAGTGCTTATTGACTTTATACACCTCACACACTCACTGTAGTGTTTTATTTTTCCATAGTGGTAACTGTTGACCCAGTGGGCCTATTTGGTGAAACTGCTATATAGTCTAGGCAATGTAATGGTTTCTGGTGCTAACATTGTGTCTTCTCTGTCTTAAATAAGTACATACCAATGCTTCTTATTTTCAAATTAGTAACCACATACTACACATTACTAACCATCAGATCTCAGCTGCTAGCAAGCTGTTCCATGTTGCCAGTTATCCTTGATATTAGATCATCTGATAGTTGCCTGGTGGTTGCTAAGGCATAGCCAGGCTTAGTTTCATTGATACAGAATAGGATTTATTCACTGCTTCAGTTTCCAAGCTACCTGTCTTCCAAAATGAGATTGACAATGGAGTTGATGACACGTAAAAAACCTACATCCTTGCTCAGAAAGAAATCCCCCTTATTTCAACGTTCATAAATCAGTGAAAGTTGATTGTGACAAACTTCAGACAGAAATCTGCCTCATAAACTTGAATCTGAACCTTGCATACCATCTGTGCAGTGCTGTTTTTCTGCTCTTCAGCCTTATCAGGTAAACTTCTTTCCTATTTCTAAAGCACTTCTAATTAGATTATATCAAACTATATATTAATTAGCAGAATCCATATTTCCCTAGTACAGGATATAGTTTCTAATTCAGATCGTGGTTTTGCTAAGGAAAATCTAAGCTTTAATTTAGTATACTGCAACCAGAAACACAGCATTGCAGTCCTTATTTCATTCACGCTCTGCTGAGCATATGAATCAAAGTGATATCAGCAACAAGGAAAAGCCACTTTGTGTGCCAAAGCTCATCTGTTTTTAATACAGCATTTAATCTCATGATCACTTTCACACTATCTCTTCTGTTTTAGTAAAACAGTAACATGCCCGTGCTTTCATACCAACAAATTCAAATATTAAAATCAACTAGAGTTAGATTTAACATTTTCCTTCCAAATTATTTAATTACGACTGTAAGGCAAATGGGCATATATATATTTTTGTACATTGATAGATTTTTAACAACTTCATTTTCAGATGATATATACATGTTGTACCAAAAGCTGGCCAGATATTTGGCTTTTAGTTTGTTTATTTGTTTATTTGGTGTATGGAAATGATAAAGTTGGAAGAAGCCTATGTTTACAGATGCCAAATTAACCAAAGGATGACTTTCCCAAAATATGTCATCATATTTTGATCACCATCATTAATAGTGAAGGGCGTAGAGGGGAAGACATACGAGGAGCAGATGAGGTCACTTTGTCCTTTCACCTTGGAAAAGAGGAGGCTGAGGGGAGACCTCATTGAGGTCTACAACTTCCTCATGAGGGGGAGTGGAGGGGAAGGCACAGATCTATTCTCTTTAGTCACCAGTGATAGGACCCACGGGAATGGAGTCAAGCTGAGACAGGGGAGGTTCAGGCTGAGTATCAGGAAAAGGTTCTTCACTGAGAGGATAGTCATGTTGGTCAGGCTCCCCAGGGACATAGTCACAGCACTAAGCCTGTTGGAGTTTAAGAAACATTTGGACTATGCCCATAGTCATATGGTCTGAATTTTTGGGTAGACCTGCATGGAGCCAGGAGCTCCATGATCCTCTACTCAATGATCCTTGTGGGTTCCTTCCAACTCAGGATATTCTATGTTTCTGTGACTCCATGATCACAAAATTGTCTATGCACTTAACAAAAATTGTCATATAGTTTCATCTGGGAAAAAAAAATAAAAATAAAAATGCTCAGACATGGCTAGGTTGAGAGAGCAGGAGAAGGAAGAAGAGAAGGAGGCAAGACACCTTCATTTGGAACATCAAGGATTAAAACCATTCACAATGCCTGTGAAAAATCAGTTTTGTTTTTGCTCTCTTGCCTGACAGCATTTCAATCCAAACATTCAAAGAAATATTCCTAAAAGCAGAGTCTTCTTTCATACCATACTGTTAGAAACAAGTAAGGAGAATGAAATTTAACATTTTGTGTCTTTCCAGTGAAGTCATCAGTAGAGTATAAAACCTGATTTTGTCTATTATTCACTCATATTGTGTAACAATGGCATAGAGTAGGCAAAAATCAAATTCTCTGGTCACTAATATTTTATTTAATGTAATTAGAAATTTGTGCAACAGGGATGGGATGCAACCAGAATAGGAAATAACCTACTTTGTCTCAAAAAATATTGTTTTACTAAAAAAAAAAAAAAAAAAAAAAAAAAAAGCAACAACAACAACAACAACTGTTTTACGCAAAATGTAACAGCTCCATCAAGAAGGGTCATTAACTCTATGGGGTCCTGGATTCATGCCTTCTAAGAACAGAGGAGAGAACTGAAATGTTATTTTCTGTGATTTTTGATGAATTTTGTAAGTATAAAATATCCAAATTCAAGGGAACTATGATTTTCTCCAGAGGTTCAGCAAAAAAATGTTTGAAATGTATGCCTTTTGTTAACCAGAATATGGGGCTCTCCCACAGATTTAGAAGAATCAGTAACTTTTCCACACAGTAAAACTACAACAAATAAGTCAACTTTTAGGATATGGAAATCAAACAAAGACATGAGTTTGTGATTTTCTGTAAAACTGGCTATCCTGTTACTATTATATCTGGCAGTTAATTTTATTCTCCTTGAATTTTATATTACGCATCTTATTTCTCCAATGTGAAGTTTTAGTAACAAGTGTCTGAAATTGTTATCTGACCAAAAAAAAAATGAAGTTAGACTGCTAAAGATGGCAAACGATTTCCATTAAAAAACATTGTCAAGACATAAAGAAATTTCATAGAATCATAGAGTGGTTTGCATTGAAAGGGACCTTAAAGATCATCTAATTCCAATGTCCACTCCATGGGCGGGGACACCTTCCACTAGATCAGGTTTACCAAAGACTCATGCAACGTGGCTTTAAACACTTGCAGCGATGGAACATTTACAGCTTCTCTGGGCAACTCACCACCCTCATAGTAAAGAATTTCCTCTCTATATCTAATCTAAACCTACTCTCTTTTAGTTTAAAGCCATTACCACTTGTCCTATCACTACACTCCCTGACAAAGAGTCCCTCTCCAGCTTTCCTGTATCTGAAAAAGAAAAAGAAAAAAAAAGAAAAAAAAAAAAGAAAAAAGAAGGAAAAAAAAAAAAAAAAGTAATACAAACTCAGTTAGGAACAAATATCCATTTACATTTATTATTATGGTCACAAACACTGTGCCATCCCACACATCTGTTGATTGCTTGTGGATTGCTTTTTGCTAAACAGCTCTCCTTTGATACAACAGAAAAAAAAGCCAGTATCTGTAAAGAGTACAATTAGAATGAAATTACCTATTTATTAATACAGCAGATTGAAAAAGCACTGAATTTAGGTTTTGATGTATGGTCTGCTTTTAAAACCAGTATGTATCAGCATATGAAAGCAGGTATCTCTATCAATAGGTACACAATGCACAATTTGTAGTACAGGGAGCAGACAGGAAAAGCTAGAAGAGCAATTGAAAGAAGGCATTTCTTCCTTTGGGTTTAGTATGTTTGTTTACAAGTGACTTGAAGTTAGAGTGCAGTATGGTTCAGCATAACAGAACAGAAAGACTACAGAAGTTCTTGTAGACACAGATAAGAAAAGGAAAAAGGAGTTACTGTGAAATGGAATTGCTGACAAAAATAATAGAAAAATGAATGTCATCAGTGGAAGTTGTGGTATGCTATAAAATCCTAAAGGTGAAACAGGAGGTTTTACTAGGGTTAAAAAAAAAAAAAAAAAAAAAAAAAAAAAAAAAAAAAAGTATTGATTTCACATGGCACAGTTTTAGAAGCCTATAGGGGGCTGAGGGGGCACTCTGTATGAGCAGAGTCCAGCAGCTGCCCCATATCAGATCAGAGCCAGCTCCAGCCTACGCTGATCGCTCATAAGGGACCTGCCACTGGCCAGAGCCAAGCCAGTGAGCAACAGGAGAGCAGATTTAAGGAAGGGAAGTAACTGCTGAGAAACGGCAGCTGGGAGAGTGAAGAGTGAGAAAATGAAGAGACAAACAGCCCTGCAGTCAGCAAGGTGAGTGCAGAGGGAGGGCAGGAGGTACTCCAGGTGCCAGACCTGAAGTTCCCCTACGGCCTGTGGAGAGGCCCCCAGTGGAGCAGGCTGTCCCCCTGCAGCCCATGGGTCTCACATGGAGCAGATCTCCACACTGCAGCCAATGGAGGAGCCCCCGGTGGAGCAGGTGGATGTGGCCTGGAGGAGGCTGCGGCCCATGGAGAGCCCCCGCAGGAGCAGGCCCCGGGCCAGAGCTGTAGCCCGTGGAGACACAGGAGCAGGGGGTCTGGGGGGAGCTGCCGCCCGTGGGGGACCCGTGCTGGAGCAGTGTGCTCCTGGGGGGTGGACCCAATGGGACAGAGCCATGTGGGAGCAGTTCTTGAACAGCTGCTGCCTGTGGGCAGCCCCTGCAGGATCAGTTCGGGAAGGACGGCATCCCGTGGGAGGAACCCCGCGTGGAGCAGGGGCAGAGAGTGACCATGACAGAGTGGCGGAGACAAAGTGTTAGGGACTGACTGCAGCCTCCATTCCCCATTCTCCTGTGCCACTCAGGGAGAGGACTTGGAATAGGGTGTATGGGTGGAAGGTGTTTTCAGTTTGTTTTTTTTTGTTTCTCACTCTCTAGTCTTCTATTAATAGGCAATAAATTATATTAATCTCCTGATGTTGAGTCTGTTTCGCCCATCACGAAAATTGCTGAGTGATCTCCCTGTCCTTATCTCTACCTTTGAGCCCTTTTTCATCATATTTTCTCCCCCTCTTCCTCTGAGGAGGGGGTGTGAGATAGTGGTGTGTTGGAGTTTAGCTGTCTGTCAGAATGAAACCACCATAGGATGATGCCAATGGAAGAGTTCTTGTGCAAACAGACAGGAGAAATGCAATTTTTGAGAACTTTAACTCATTTTTTGTTGTTGTTCCGCAAGAACTTCTTTTGTCTTCTTAATGATTTCCTTCTTCTCTCAGGTTCTCCTGTTTAGATATACAAAATGAAGGCTTTTTCACAGCTAGTGGAAATAGTAAATCAAAATCACTTGGCTTTTGACTCAAATGTTTATATTTTTTTTGCATCTTAACTGTAATCCAAGAGCCTTGCTTGCAGCAGCAGATGTGCAAGCCTATGACGTCTCCCCAGGTGTAAGTGGCTAAGTGTCTTTACCTTCCAATTTCCTTGAGAGCAGGCTAACAAGATAGCCATACCCACTGGTTATTAAAACAGGAAAGAAAAGCTTCACAGCATTCTAGCATTTTCAGAAGTAAATCTAGCTAATGGAAACTTCTTGACAACACTTGATTTTGTCTTTGCACTTGCAAGTTAAGCTGTACCTAATCTTTCGTTTGCAGTTAGACAAAAGCCGGGACAAATTACTTATTTATGTATACCTATTCAAAGAAAAGGAACAAAGGTGTTAAAAATAGAGATGTTTTTCTAGCTGCTGACAAATATTTAAATTGCTAGTATTTGATGCACAAGAATAGCAGGCCCAGCTAAAACTGCCACTTCCCAATAAACCCCAAAAATGTTTTTTAAAAAATAAGAGTTTTATTTTAATTCTTCATCTAAATTTTTTCAGGACTAGTTAAGAAGAAAAAAAATTAGGTTTTCTTTTATAAGAAAACATTAATTTAAAATATTACAGTTTGGGTTTGGTTTATATATTTACTTATTTTTCTGATGAACTAATACAGAAAGTGGACAAATCCGCACAAATATTTCTTTTATTTGGAAAGCATTTGTTTCTATGGTACTTTGGTCCTAAGAAATACCATACTCTACAAATTTATATACTTCTAAATTGAACACATGATTTTTGCATTTTTATATTTATCCCTTACTTTTGCCTGTACTTCCATGTTGCTTCTTTCAACATGTGTTACGTGTTTTGTAATGTACTAAGACCAAAAGACACACACTTGACTGTAAAATATAAACCAGTGGTGGTGAATTAATGTCTTACAGGAAAGGCTAGTCATGTAAACCAAGTGCTTTAACATATTTTCCTAATGCATAATTTGCACTGTTTTGAAAAACTCCGTAGCTTTTTTTTTTTAGTGGGGAGGTGGCATATGCTATGCCATACTGCTATGAATCCTGCTACCAGTACATATTTTTCAATTAACTTTTGAAATGGAGTTGTGATATAGCATGCGCAGTCTTTGGTAGTTACACCACAGTCATGATTGTTGTCCACTACTGGTTCTCCTGGTTGTATGCAGTGTTCAAGGATGAAAAATATTGTCATTTGTAAAGTGAAATAAAGGTCCTCATGCCTTTGCAATGTAAAATCTGGCAGCTGCAGGCCAGAATTAAAACTTACTTACATAACTTTGTGTGGAATACCTGAGCAGGAATTCAAATACAGTATTAAGACGGAAGGCCAAGTATCTGTCTTGGAGCACTGGAAACACTGAATTATATTAATTAGGCATGGATACGGAGATTTGGAACAAAAACCTGAACTGCTTGTATCATAGGATAAACATAATCAACAGGGCTTTGTTTTAATAATACATGTATGGAAAGATTGGGAATGAGCTGAGAACAATAATTTTATTCTTTAAAAAAATTACCATGCTGTAATTATCTCATTTGTCAGTAACTAGACAAATCAATCCATCATTTTGTTGATTGCATAATTATTTAATTATTCATTGCATATTTATTTAATTATTTATTGCATAATTATTTAATTATTCAATACCCCCATGCAGTGCTACAGCAGCAGCACAGTACCTTGTGCTTCTGTAGATACTTCTACAACATATGGATATGTGTGCATATAGACAAGACAGTTTAGTATTATAATTCCTTACACTTTTCTGCCTATATTGTACTAGTTGATCCCAAAAGTTGTGCCATGTAGTTTAGGATATATAATATGAACGTACATAGTGTAATTCCTTTATTAAAGAAAAAAAAAATCTGATCTGGAACTAGGGTCTTTCTGCAAGAAAACAACAGAAAATTATGTTTGGTGACTGGATAGAACAACAGAATAACAAATGGGTCTTTAAACCTTGTTCTAATTAACTCAAATGTTCAGTATTCAATACAAAATCATTTTTGTATCTAGTCTGAAATTATCAGGTCACTTTTTTCAGACCATTTGGGGACAGAAATGGATTCTTTAAATCTTAGCTTTGTAAGACGCGCTGGATTTGTCACAGTGATAGCGGACGAATTCGATACTCTTTTACATGTCTTATTAGCTGCATATACACTGCAGTTTTCTATGAAAAAATCTAAATGATTAGGAGGACTATTCAGCCTAAAGAACACTTGGTCTTCTGTGGTCTTCACATGCTCTGAAAGTTCATGATTACTTGCTATGCACTCTTCACAAAGATTGACATGAAATTAAACTGTCATAAAAATCCCTACTCTGTGCTGTTAAGCAGAAAAGATATTTAGGCTAAGAGGGACTGAATTACCTTGTCCTAGTTGCATTCCAAAGCTTGAAGTGGCTTCTACTTCTGTTCTCTGCTAGAATAAATAGCTGTTGATTTCCATAACTCAAAATCAAAACAGTTTCATCTGGGAAGATGCCATTTCATTTACATGCCAATCGATTTTGACAAAACTTATTTACAATGCTTGCAAATTTGTTTTGATAACATGACTTGTCCCATTACCAGATTTTTATTTTTTTTTATAATGAGCATTATGATTAAAACAAATCCTGTTGACAAGATAGCTTTCATAATTTTCTATTTCTTTTTTCTTTTTTTTTTTTTTTCTATAACTTCAATCATAAAGATATTATAGGGTAACTAAATATTTTATCTCTATGTAAATGAGACAAACTATAAAGAATTAAACAGAACACAGGAGGAACCATCAGGGTCACTTTTGTAAACCATGTTAAATGTACTAAATTATTCCTTGAACTGGAACAAGAGAGTTCTTACCTGATAGAGAAAAAATTATTTGGTGAATAACCTCAAGCTTGCTGAAGAGAAGAAAGAGTGTCCTCAAAGCAATGAACTGGGCCCTCACTCTGTACCCACCTTTTTCACTATGTGTGGCCATACTAAACCATCCTGTTCTTGGTATGAAAACAATATGCTAACCAAATCTGCCTATAAAAGGTGCTTATATGTATGTTAAAAAGCAATCTATTTAGAGTGTGAGAGAGGAAAAATATAAGCTTTCTCCATACCTATTATACTATTTCACTAATGGATTCTCTGTGATACTGAGTATTTTTAACCATTAGCTGTAACTAGAGTTCTGAGAATGTTTTGCAGGTTTGACAGTTGTTTGTCGTTACCTGAACCTACAAACCTATAAATCTTTACTTACTGTATCCTGGCTTGCTTTTCACAGGCAGAGTAACAAAAGAAATTCCTAAAGATATGGAGGAGGCAAGAATCAATATTGGGAATGCTAACATCACACAGAAATTTGCCTTCAAGTAATTGCTCCAGTAATTATCTCTCTAATTTATTGCTTTACAATAACTGTATTTTAGTTAAATTCTGGCATAATCAATAAATTGATTTCTAATGAACTTCATCTAGAATATGTGTATTGGATTCTCCTATATGATGAACCTTAGATTCATTAAATGTTACTTTTGATTGCTGAAAAAAAAAAAAAAAAAGATTTCCCAGTGGATTTATTTATTTATTTTTAATTGTGTTGTATGGCACATTTCATTATCCTTGGTATAGAAATCTGTAGGCACTGAGTTGCTTTTTCTCAAGCATCTTCCAGAAACTGTAGCACAGGCCTATCTCTTTCTTCTGTATTAAAGCTAAGAAAGTCAACAGCTTCAGCAATGGTCAGGACACAGCCCCACTTGATGTTTACTAGCTATTTTGTAATAAATATCTCTATGGGCAAAAGTGGGACTTATAATTCTAAGGTCTGTATTCTTCACTGTTTTGTTGTTAAAGTCCTAATGCATAACTGGCTGGAACTCTCACATCAGTGTTCTCCATGGATCTCCCTTTATCTCAGGCAACTAAGTATGCAAATGAGAAGGGCAAAATATAGCATTAATATTAATGTCCTGGCTGTGATTCTTTCATCTGGCAGGATTCTTTTACGTGGTCAGCTGCCAGGAGTGATCGTTTTCAATATGAAGATACTTTCGGAGAAAGGTGTAACATAATCAAGAATCCTCTGGAAAGCAAAAAGCTATTCTTTGTTTTTGACAAAACCATGCATTTATTTTTGGTTACATCTACCAAGATGTCTGCTAGACTCTTAAAAGTATTAATTGCCCAAAGATGAATAAAATTACACAAACAGAAATTACAGAAATTATAATAGGTGAAAAGAGCTGTTCAGGACACTGGTTGGCAGAGTCCCTTGGGAGGCGGTTCTGAAGGGCAGAGGAAGGCTGGGCGCTCTTCAAGAAAGAAATCTTAATGGCTCAGGAGCGGTCTGTCCCCACGTGCCCAAAGACAAGCTGGTGCGGAAGAAGACTGGCCTGGCTGAACAGAGAGTTGTGGCTCGAGCTTAGGAGAAAAGAGAGGGTTTATAATCTTTGGAAAAGAGGGCAGGCCACAAAAGGGGGACTATAGTGATGTTGTGAGGCTGTGCAGGGACAAAATTAGAAAAGCCAAAGCTCATCTGGAGCTCAATCTGGCTACTGCTGTTAAAGACAAAAAAAATGCTTTTATAAAAATATCAGTACAAAAAGGAGGACTAAGGAGAATCTTCACCCTTTACTGGATGTGGGGGGAAACCTAGTAACCAGAGATGAGGAAAAAGCTGAGGTGCTTAACGCCTTCTTTGCCTCAGTCTATAACAGCAAAACCAGTTGTTCTCTGGATGCCCAGTACCCTGAGCTGGTGAAAGGGGATGAGGAGCAGAATGTGGCCCCCACAATCCACGAGGAAAGGGTTGGCGACCTGCTACAGCATTTGGATGTACGCAAGTCGATGGGGCTGGATGGGATCCACCCAAGGGTATTGAGAGAACTTGCGGAGGAGCTGGCCAAGCCGCTTTCCATCATTTATTGTCAGTCCTGGCAATCAGGGGAGGTCCCACTCGACTTGCGGCTAGCAAACGTGACGCCCATCTACAAGAAGGGCCGTAAGGTAGACCCGGGGAACTATAGGCCTGTTAGTTTAACATCAGTGCCAGGGAAGCTCATGGAGCAGATTATCTTGGGTATCATCATGCGACACTTGCAGGGCAAGCAGGTGATCAGGCCCAGTCAGCATGGGTTTATGAAGGGCAGGTCCTGCTTGACGAACCTGATCTCCTTCTATGACAAGGTGACATACTTAGTGGATGAGGGAAAGGCTGTGGACGTGGTCTACCTTGACTTCAGTAAGGCATTTGACACCGTTCCCCAGAGCATTCTCCTCAGGAAAGTGGCTGCTCATGGCTTGGACTGGTGTATGCTTTGTTGGGTTAAGAACTGGCTGGATGACCTGGCCCAGAGAGTTGTGGTGAATTGAGTCAAATCCAGTTGGAGGCTGGTCACTAGTGGAGTCCCCCAGGGCTCGGTACTGGGGCCAGTCCTCTTTAACATCTTCATCGATGATCTGGATGAGGGAATCGAGAGCACCTTCATTAAGTTTGCAGGCGACACCAAGTTAGGTGCGTGTGTCGATCTGCTCGAGGGTAGGAAGGCTCTGCAGGAGGATCTGGATAGGCTGGACCGATGGGCTGAGGCCAGCGGTATGAAGTTCAACAAGGCCAAGTGCCGGGTCCTGCACCTGAGGCACAACAACCCCAAACAGCGCTACAGGCTGGGAGATGTGTGGTTAGAAAGCTGCCTGGCAGAGAAAGACCTGGGAGTATTGGTTGACAGTCAGCTGAATATGAGCCAGCAGTGTGCTCAGGCGGCCAAGAAGGCCAACAGCATCCTGACTTGCATAAGAAACAGCGTGGGCAGCTTGTCCAGGGAAGTGATTGTCCCCCTGTACTCGGCTCTGGTGAGGCCACACCTCGAGTACTGCGTTCAGTTTTGGGCCCCTCGCTACAAGAAGGACATGGAGGTGCTTGAGCGAGTTCAGAGAAAGGCTACAAAGCTGGTGAAGGGTCTGGAGAACAAGTCTTACGAGGAGCGGCTGAGGGAGCTGGGACTGTTTAGCCTGGAGAAGAGGAGGTTCAGGGGCAACCTTATTGCACTCTACAGATACCTTAAAGGAGGCTGTAGCAAGGTGGGGATTGGTCTATTCTCCCACGTGCCTGGTGACAGGACAAGGGGGAATGGGCTAAAGTTGCGCCAGGGGAGGTTTAGGCTGGATATGAGGAAGAACTTCTTTACTGAACGGGTTGTTAGTCACTGGAATAGGCTGCCCAGGGAAGTGGTTGAGTCACCATCCCTGGAGGTCTTTCAAAGATGTTTAGATGTAGAGCTTAGGGATATGATTTAGTGGAGGACTTGTTAGCATTAGGTCAGAGGTTGGACTTGGTGGTCTTGGAGGTCTCTTCCAACCTAGATGATTCTGTGATTCTGTGAAAATAAATAAACCACAGAACTAACACCTTTGTTTTCTCTCTCAGAGGAAACAGTGAAAAAAAAATTTAGTCATATATTTGATGGGCACTTGAGTATTAATTGTTGATTATTTCTTCCCTTCTTCCCTTCTTCCCTTCTTCCCTTCTTCCCTTCTTCC
>NC_048893.1:145032237-145037443 GCF_011077185.1 Oxyura jamaicensis | reverse complement strand
TTCCCTTCCCTTCCCTTCCCTTCCCTTCCCTTCCCTTCCCTTCCCTTTCTAGGATGCTTTATGTGGGTAAGGAAAAAACAAGGCTCTCTGCAGACTGGCAGTTATTAACCCCAGCTCTTTTCTGTATATTTCTGAAGCTGAACACCTCACATTACCAGTTGCTGTTACACATGTAATATCATTAGACAGGGAATAAACAACTTCAAAACCATCCACAGAGCCCAATATCTAATTAGTCAAACAAGCAGGCTGGGAAATCTGAAACACCAGAGCCAACTCTATCTGATAGTGTGCTGTGGAAAAAAACTTATGCCAACTGTATCTGTGTTCCGGGGCAGTGTTGTAATGATTCATCTACAAATAATCATGATCTGAAGAAACTCAGAAAATACCATTAAAAGAAAAAAATAGATTTTTATATGCTATCTCTGTGTAGTAGAAGGGAGAGTGGGAAATAAAAATAAGTTCTTCAGAGGTGGTTGAAGCTATATCAACTGGAAAAACAGTCAAGAGATGATTCCAGGACATTTTGGAAGGAAAGTCTAAGATTTTCTTCTTGGAAAATCAATATAAGATGATTGTAAGATATCCTACAGAAATAAAATTTTGACTGCAGTGGAGATGGTAAAGAAGTATTATTTTCACACTCTCAGGGACACCTTCATCTAGTATCATACTGTCCCTTGCCCAGAAGAGCTATAAAATTTGCCTACACCCTCGCAAAACTTGTGACTTTGTAAAGCACTGTCATCTACCACAGAAAGTGAGGTTATAAAGAAGACAGAACTGGCTGAACAGAAAAATAAGAACTGGCAACAGGTATGGCAAGTTCTGACTGGATAAAAAGAGAAAAAACAATTCCTGGTATAAGTTCTTAAACATCTGAATGTATTATGCAGAGGGCTTGTGGAATCTCTGTCCTTGAAGATTTTTCAAAAATGGACTATAAAAAATCTGAATAACCTGATCTGCTTTGAAGTTTGGCCTGCCCTGAGAAGGTGTCTGGGCTAGATGAATACCAGAGGCCTCTGACAACCTGAGTTATCTTACAATTCTGTGATATCCTACCATATTTCAGGGGTAGACTCCTTGAACTTTCAGACAGGACTGTTTTTCAGGATTTGAGTTTATATTTGGGGGGATTTTGTTTCAACACAAGGAATGAAAATTGTATTATTTTTTTTTTTTAAAGGTGAAACAGTTCTTAATGTGTTTGTAAATTTGATCTCATTGTAAAATCGATTATTTTTTTTTTGTCCTCCATGTTGTAACTTAAACTCTCTATAGCATTTCAATTAGTTTTCTCTACCTGGACACTTCTTAGGCTGCTTTTGAACTGCATGAGTCAGAAACACTGTCTTCTGTTGCTTTTGTTCCTTAGAGGAATGTAGGACTGTTGAGGGTTATTATTTACACAGCCACTTTACCATATGCTTTATACTAGCAGATGTGAATGCCATCTGTATCTCTTCCTTATATCTGAATAGCAACTCAACAGTCCCATAGCCCCCACAAAACAAAACAAAACAAAACAAAACAAAACAAAACAAACAACAACTAAAGGGAAGGGGACAGAAAAGAAGAGGGGAGAGGGAACAAGTGAGAGAAAAGATCCTAAATAATAAAATATTTTTATTATAAATCATAAATATATTTTACATATGATATTATATGATTGATATGATATTTTTAATAATATGATTTATTTTATTATTTTGCTAGAGCAATTACTGACATGGCAGGATTACAAAGAATTCAAAGTTATTTTTTGGAATGAACATAAAATTTGTAGTCTTTTCAGGTGTGCTGTAATGTTAATTTTCTTGTTTGTTTTATGTAGGACCACAGAGCAAAGAGGAGCAGGCAGAGAATTTACCCTTTGCTCTGATCTCTGTCTTAACACTTAAATACTTGAGCAAAGTTACTCTCAGCAGTCTGTGTCTTGGTGTTTTAGATGAGATATAAATTTCTTCTTTTCTATTAAATTCTGTCCATTCTAGACTGAATATATATATATAAAAAAAAAACACATTTCTCTTAAAATGTATATGTACTCAATCTTTCTTTCCTCCTCCACTGTGAAATTAACATTGTGCTCATGTATCACTATCATAATACCATAGAATGGCTTGAGTTGGGAGGGACCTTAAAGATCATATAGTTACAACCTCTCTGCTATAGGCAAGGACACCACCCACTAGATCAAGTTGCTTAGGGCCTCATCTAAACTGTTCTTGAACACTTCCAGGCATGGGGCGTCTACAACCTCTCTCTGGACAACATGTTCCAGTGCCTCACCACCCTCTGAGTGAAGAATTTCCTCCTAACCTCTAATCTAAATCTCCCCTCTTTTACTTTAAGACCATTCCCTCTTGTCATGTCATTATCTGTTTGATAATGATCCATCTTTTTTATGTCTTCCTTAAGTACTGAAAAGCTATATTATTACTCAGAAGTGAGGGAACATAGTACTCAGGAACTTTGTGAGAAACTTTAAGTTAGTGCCAAAAAAAAACAATGAAAATGATGCTTGATTTCTGACTTTTCACTAGAAGTTGATACGTAGGTTTGATAGATTGTTAAAGGAAAAAAAAAATAAAAATGTGAACAAAGTTGGTTTTCTTACTACACATTTCTCCCAGCTCTAATGGGAGAACATCTGAAAGCAGGAAATTCCTTTGGTGGCAGTGGCTCAAGGTGACTGAACTAAGCTTTTAAAAAGTTGCCTAAGGTATGTCTTGCTTGAAAGCCAAGAAGATCCAAGTACATGTTATTAATATTAATATGTTTGAAGTATGAATACAGGAATTGCAAAGACTTTCTCCAACAAAAGCCAGTCCTGTCCATAGGCTGAGAAACCAATAGAGTAAAGAGTAAAAAAAAAATACTCTGGTATATATAGTAGTTATCAGGTAGGTGGTAGTAAATTAACTCTGTTTCTAAAATGAATTCCACTGATTTTGAGCTTACAAACATTTTGTAGTCCTTTAGCAATTTCATTTACAAAGTTTCTTTTATATAAAAGTTTGCAGGCATAACCTTTCTCTTTCATTCTGAGTTCCATAAATATTTGCTAGCATGTAGGTCCCTAAATATTTGCTTTGATATACTCCTTATCACATCTTTGTTGCAGTATTGCTTAGTACTTGTGATACTCTTTGCTTGTTTGGAAAATATTCTACTTTTTTTTTTTTTTTTTTTTTTTCCTTGAATAGGTTTGTTCATAACTTTACTGCCCTCACTGTCCAGCAATTCTAACTGCATAAGTATGCTGAAATACATGCATAAAATGTAACTCTGACTAAATTACCTTATTTCTGGTTTGCAGATAAAATTTTCAGTTTTTCACAAACATTGATGCTATAATAAACCAAGCTTTTATTTCATTAGGGTGTGATTGCTTGTCATTCCAGTGATCCAAAATCAATATATCAATCAAATAAACAAACAAAAAGCAAAGCAATTCAGGCTTTTATACTTGGTGTACAAAGAAGACATTTCCAGGTGAAAATGAAAGAACATAAATTGTGTTACCACTTCCATATTTACATGTGTCACCTGTATCTGTTGTTTTTTCCCCTCACTACACAACCCACTGAAGACAATGCTATTAAATAACTGTTAATGATACATGAGAAAGAGAGAGAAAACATTATTACTAGTGATCACTAGTGATAGCAGCTGTTCCATGATTTTGATATAAAGCTATTTACTACTGCTAGAGGGCTTGAAATAACATTTACTTGTATAATTATAATTCAATTTATTTTATCCATCTTGATCTACATAAAAGCATAAATTAATCCACAATGAATATTTTATGGAAATAACCATTAGGAAAAAAAAAAAAAAAACAAAAAAACACTAATATTTAACTCGTTATTACAAGTTAGCTAGTGGTAGAGATTATATCTCAAAAAACCGAAGCTATAAAAATTTCAAATATCACCTTGCTCTCCTCATAGGATTAATTTCCATCCCATTACCTTTTGTCAGTTGCTAAATTATGTGTAATATTATTAATACATATATAGCAAAACATGCATGGGTCGTCTTCTTTAGGCTTATGCATAGTACTGCATGTGTTATCTCTATCTGGAATTAAAGGAGGCAGTCTCTGCCAAAAAGCACTTCCCAAAGAGGTATTCTAAGACAGGTATGCTCTTACGAATATTTTTCACATCAGAGATGACTACCTTAAGCTGTCTGTGCTGCTTTTCTGTGTCTATATCTATTAAAAGTGACAAATCCTTCCTGAAATGTAGGAGCTGTCTTTGTTGAATTATCTGATTAAAGTCTAATCTTAACAAAAACACAGAAACTGTTATTGTCTAAGACCACATGATGAGAGTGGTTTGACCATAGTCCATAGTGTGAAGTTCACCAAAATAAGTCACAGAAAGAATCTTTCTACCTGTAGTGGTACACAATTAAATGGTCTTTCTGCCTCAATAGGCATGGGACTTAACGCAGGCAAACGTTTGGGGGACTGCAATAAAATTATTAAACGTTTTCATGGCATGGCAGGAAGTGAAAAAAACTTATTAAAAGATATTTAGGAGATGGGTCAAAGGTAAGGAAAGGAATGGATCAAGGTATATCAGGGAGAAAAAAATGTGAGGGAAAAGTGACAGTGTGGGGCAGCTAACTGAGAACAGATTGCGTGAATACCAGTGAACTTTAAATTTGAAGGCTAGTTAGCAAGTCTGCTAATAAATAGGTCTGAAGACCAAGAGCTAGGTATTAAGAGCCCATGTCCTGGCAACTCAATGAGACTGGTCTATGGACCTACTATGGGGTGGACTGAGCATGTACAGCTAGCTACAGAAGAGACCTGAGCATGACATGTATATTCCACTAGTGGAATTCAACCCTGACAAACTGGAGCAGAACAGTCCATGGATGCTTGCGTTTGTTTGAGAGCTGTTCTGAAAAAGGCCCACTTTTCTGTTTGAAGACCCCATAGACCCCTAGGTTTTACTGCCTCTAATGAGGCACAAACTTGTTCTGCCAATGTTCTGAATGGCAGAATCTGAGAACAGTACAGGGAAAGGGAAGGGAAGGGAAGGGAAGGGAAGGGAAGGGAAGGGAAGGAAAGGAAAGGAAAGGAAAGGAAAGGAAAGGAAAGGAAAGGAAAGGAAAGGAAAGGAAAGGAAAGGAAAGGAAAGGAAAGGAAAGGAAAGGAAAGGAAAGGAAAGGAAAGGAA
>NC_048893.1:145031754-145032137 GCF_011077185.1 Oxyura jamaicensis | reverse complement strand
AAAGGCAAGGCAAGGCAAGGAAAGGAAAGGAAAGGAAAGGAAAGGAAAGGAAAGGAAAGGAAAGGAAAGGAAAGGAAAGGAAAGGAAAGGAAAGGAAAGGAAAGGAAAGGAAAGGAAAAGAAAGGGAAGGAAGGGGAAGGAAAGGGAAGGAAAGGGAAGGAAAGGGAAGGAAAGGGAAGGAAAGGGAAGGAAAGGGAAGGAAAGGAAAGGAAAGGAAAGGAAAGGAAAGGAAAGGAAAGGAAAGGAAAGGAAAGGAAAGGAAAGGAAAGGAAAGGAAAGGAAAGGACAGGAAAGGAAAGGAAAGGAAAGGAAAGGAAAGGAAAGGAAAGGAAAGGAAAGGAAAGGAAAGGAAAGGAAAGGAAAGGAAAGGAGAGGAAAGGAAA
>NC_048893.1:144985322-145031654 GCF_011077185.1 Oxyura jamaicensis | reverse complement strand
GGAAAGGAACGGAAAGGAAAGGAAAGGAAAGGAAAGGAAAGGAAAGGAAAGGAAAGGAAAGGAAAGGAAAGGAAAGGAAAGGAAAGGAAAGGAAAGGAAAGGAAAGGAAAGGAAAGGAAAGGAAAGGAAAGGAAAGGAAAGAGCTTCTATTCAATCACTATTATACACAAATTAAGATTCAAAAAGCTCTCATCTCTGCTATTGAGTATAGAAATTTGTCTTGATCTCAATGCATTGTTCACATTAAGTATCAGTTTGAGTGACAACAATGGAAACTTGAAACTTGAATCACACTTTAACCTGTGATTGTATCTGAATATATCTCATCCCTGAAAATTTTTTTTTAAGCTTCCTGTAGCAGGATTTACCAGACTACAGTGAAACAAGAGCTGAGAGTCCAGAAAATAAATAAATAAATAATTAGAAATCCTGAAGAAAAATCATGCTACTACCCGTTAATTCTTTTTTATTCTCCTTCTGTACTCGTGCCATACTGAGTAGCCCAAGTACCTGTCCTAGGCTTCTTATCCAAGAATGAGGTGTTTGTGCTCCACTACAATATAAATAATATATAATAAAAGCATTGCAGTGTTGGGTTATAACCTATAACTAATATGAATATAACAGAAAACCAACGGGATTATAACTTTTAAATTATATCCTGATATTGATCTAATTTTAGAACACTCTTTTAAAATTAATCTTTTAAAAGCTCAGTTGTCAGTAACAGACAATCAGTTAATGTTTGGGAACAAAAGGAAATTACAGGGAAAGAGAGTATATTAAAGGAGGATAAGAAGCAGAAAAAGACAAGAGAAAAAAAAAAAAAGATCATAAAGAAAGACAATATTCTTTGTATGAGATATACAAGAAAAAATAACTACATGAAGACAGAAAACTGCAAGAAAGAACTGCTTAGAAAACTTAAAAAAAAAAAAAAGGCAATCAAGAAATCAAAGGAAAAGAATTAAATATATAAATATATTTTAAAATACTTCTTTCTGTGTATGTGTACTTAGTGTAAAGGAGGGTAGATTGAAAAATACTAAAAATTTATGAAGGGAAATATGTTAAGATATTACCAAAACAAAACAAAACAACAAAACCAAGGTGAAGAGCAAAGAAATATAACATTATATAGCTTGTACTTCATGTGTCAACATTTGAAATTTATCAGTGTGTTATAACATATTTTATGTTCTCTTCATTCCCATTTATTACAATCTATATTCATTATTAATCTAGTCTTGAGAGCCATGTCCTGGAAATTAAGTTACTAAAATGGATGAAAATCCATCTGCCATCTTAAGTGAATTTGTAAATATAGAACATTGTTTCTAAATATTTCCCATAATAAAGTAGATGCTTTGTTTTGGTTTAAAATTAATAGGTGGCTTTATTTCATCAGAGGTTTGATTTTCAAGATTTTCACCGATACATACTGCAAAGATAATTTATTAGTTGATGATTAAAATGAGATAGGTCCATTGCATCAGTAAAAGCATCTTCATTCCATGTGTAATGCTATATAAAGAAATAAAGATGTGTCAGCTGGTTATGTAAGATCAATTATTAAATGTTGAAATCAGACTGATTTGCTAACTTCCACAAAAGTTAGAAACAAAAAGAAAACACTTTGAAAAAAGAGAAAACATCAGAAACATTGCCTACCAAACTCCCTTTCTGTTTTATGTATATAACCAGCATCACTGGAACGGTGAAGGCAGAAGTACTAGCACTGAGGTGAAATTTTCTTTCTGACACATTTTTTCCCAGCTGGGGCAAGAACAACCCAGTCCTGCATCCTGTTTACAGTACCTGTGGATTTTCACTACTGAAACAGTGGTGAGCAGCTGAAACAGAGTTGGACAATAATAGCAGAACATTTTAAATCATTTCTGCCAATAAAGATGCAGGGAGGGTATTAGCTGTCTTGTATATGTTTATATCATAATCTATGAGCCTAAAAAATACTACTTTGCCTCCTCCAGTAGAAATCCTCCTCAAGTAGTGTAATTATGCCAATTCCACTTTAGATTTGGCCTAGGAAAGCTTTTAATTCCAAATGAAAAAAAAAAAAAATCAAAATCAAAATGTATTTCTTTTTTAAAAGGTTGAAAAATTATACTCAATTCTTGAATAAAATAGCTCAGTTTTCAGCTGTCAAATCAGACAGCTGATCACTTTTTTTTCTCCTTCCTTTTCTGCCAGCAACTCACAACTACTTTAACTACTTCTAGGTCTGCAGGAAGTTCCTGCATAACTTCCAAAGTCCAATTTTTTATTTATTTATTTATTTATTGGGTATGGGGGGCGGCGGAAGAAAAAACTCACTGCTAAAATGATGCATTTGTACAGAACAGAAATAAAGAAACAAAAAAAAATCTTACTTAGATGCAATATTGTCTTTGCATTCATAATTATATATGGTCAGTGTGTTTATACACTCTTAAACAGTATAAAAAAATCCCTGTAAGGGTTACAGCATCTTGGGATGCTGGAAAGTACAGGTACAGAATTCTGGCATCTTCTGTTCTCCAACTTCTCCATCTCTCTATAAATGACTTTCAGTGTTCTAAAGTTCACTTTTTACCCTTGTTCTTGCAGGTTTTTTTTTGTTGTATAAAATATGTGTTCAGAGTGATCATAGAAATACCTCATTTCTTGCTGTCTATGTTCAAAACAGATTTTTGAAGACTGAAGATGTTCATTGCTATTGCATTCCACCAGCTGAAATGTTAAAAAAAAAAAAAAAAAAAAAAAAAAAAGTGGCAACACTGCATTTAAGGGATGCAGTACCAAAATCTTGCAATTTTAAATGTTATTAAAGTTCACTTTCAGTGCACTCTAAAGGCTCATTAAAATCAAATACTTGTAATCTTGCATGCTGCATATGCAGAAGCTGTGCCCAGGTATTCTTATTTTCAATGTTTATATTCCTTAATGACTCAAAGCATTAAACTCAGGGTCTGAAGGGACCTCATCAGCCAGAAAATCCAGTGTCTCACAATTGTGGAAAACAATGAAATAGGGATTGAACTCAAAAACATTATCAGGATAATCTACCCTATTATCTCATGTACAATCAAGCCAAGAAATACCTCTATAATAAGACACATTTAAGACCAATATCCAAAGGACCACAAGCCTCAAGGAGTCAGAAGAAGAGCAGGAAGCAATAATGTTGCCAGTAATGCATTAAATCTCTGAAGTGTAGGGAATTTGTTGCCTAAAAGAAGTGAATGCTGTTGCTTCCCTTAATGATCTTTGCCCATCTGCCCTTAGGAAAATTGTTTCCTATTTCATGACATGAAATATCTGGAAATTAGCTTAATCCTAAATATGGGAGCAAATAACACTAACCAACAACCTAAACATTTTGAAAATACCTCCCTGTGTGGAAAAAAAAAAAAAATAAAATCATGTTCATTCTTAATTCTGAGCACAGTGAGCTTAGAAACTGTGTATTCATTGCTAGAGTAAACCCATTCCTTTCTGGGAGTCAGATTTATTGCTTATATATGTTGTACATATTAAATAGATAGTTAGATTCCAACAACTGTCTGTGAAGACCAATAAACTCAGGTCAAGGGTTGAGAGAAGAGAGGGAATCACAAACTGTATTGAATTCAACTTTACTGTTGAATTATTAACACAGATTTCAACATAGCAGTGACAAGTATTAGAATGGCCTCTTCAGAAATTAAGCATGAATATTTGTAGTCAGTTTCTTGGGGAAAGAAAAAATAATAAAAAATAAAGCCTTATCATTTTTATGAATTGGTTTCTAGGATATTCTTTCAATGTTGTCATGTAAAATGACCCTTTTAAATTCAAAGACATATATCTAGCTTATCATGCCTTAGCAGTCATAATATGATCAAAGGAAATATTGGAAGAAAAGAGTGATAGAACCTTATCCTTATGACCAAATCAGAAAGAAGAGTTCTTTCCCCAAAACTTGCTTTTTGTGATCAAAGAAAATTTCAGCTATCAGAATCCTTTTCTTAACTATGCAGTCAGGGAATACATCATTCAACTAAATAAACAGGGAGACCCAATCAATTGATGAATACATGTTGATTTGAAAGGTGGAGTGGAGGTGAAAGGCACAGAACCTTGGATAGGCAACTAAAGTCAATAGTGTTGATTAGAATTTTTGTGAAGATATAAAATATTCTGGAAGTAAGAAGGGGACTAAACCAAGACTCCTACAAAATAATGTGTCATTGAATTCAGTCAAAGAATTCTAATCCTTAACTTCATCTCATAAATGTTTTTATTTTTTTCTTTCTAATCCCAAAATCCTTCTGAAATCTTTGATTTCAGAAATATTTCTTCAGAAGACGAAACAGATCATAACCTTCATGGTGGTAAAGCAACAATTGATTATAGGGAGTTATCCAATATGATGTAGATATATTATCAACTAAGCCAGAATAAATAACATGACATTGAAGAAACTGAAAATATATACATTTAAAATTATACTTTGTTTCCCAGACCAGCTTCCTGAAAGAATCAGACTGACAGAATTATAACTTTTTACTCAAAATGCTAGACTCCTGGCCATGTTTGGTAGAAGTCCTTGGAGAACAACCCTTCCTTCCCTAGACTACAAATGTTCTTCAGAAGGTCCATTTCTCTTGTACCGAAAGGAGAATACCAGTAACAACAACTAAATATCTGCAAGAAATATGTAAGATTTTATGGTAAGATTAGTGTTAATCTAAATGTGCAAAGTCTACCTGCAGCATACTACCACCACCTTCCTTTAAAAAAGTGTGTAAATAGTTAGCACCACTTTTAAGTTACTAACTGGTACTTCACTAAATACCTATAAATAAAAAAAATAAATATCTTTGAGTGTTCATGGATCTGGTACAAGTCACCTAAGGAACATTTCATTCTAATGATCATGGAATTCTTTGACATCTAGAAAACAACATCCAGAACCATGTACACATCTGCAGAACATATGGCTTCCTGCTTAATACATTGAAAAATCTTTTCTAAATCCACATAACTCTCAGAGTGAACTGAGGACTTAGGACTTTCAAAAGATGTTTCACTTTAAAGCAAAACCACAAGATTATGGTTCCTTTAACCAATGATCATGTCTTAGATAAATCCTTTTCACGAAATAACAGCTTTGCAGATTGGAAAAGAAAAACTTTTTTTTTTTTTTTTTCTGTCTCATATTTGTAATATTGTTCAATAGTGCACACGAATAGTTACATCTCTTCATATTATCATTCCATATACAATCAGTTTTATTGTGCAATCATCTATCTGTGGGAAGATATGGCTACAGTCAGGTGCCAAGTTGAAATGTTTTCCAGGAGTAAAAAGCCTTTGAAACACTGTATTTGCCACTGCAGATTACGTCTACTCAGAAACTATGTGAAATGGTGTTAGGAAAATCCAATTTAACAAAGTTCAAACAGTATTTCAAACAAAATCCTGCCGCGCATTTTGGAGAACCGTGTAAGCCTGGAAATCTATGGTTTTGTTTTTCCTTATTCCAGGGTGCTCACCTAGCGTATCTGCTTTCAGTACTGAAGTCCTGGACTTATTCATCTGTGAGTCTCCTTCGGATAAGGTGTGAGCTATAGAAACCGGAGTCCTTGGCCGTAAGTTGGCCTTGTCCTCAAGCCATGAACAAGAGTCCTGGATCTTCAGCTCTTTACCCAATAAGGTTTCAGACCAAAATAAAAAAATTAAATTTCCTGGCATTTCCTAACTCCATTCTAGACAGTTCTTTTCCTGATTAAACTCGAGTCAGAGTAAACTCGAGTTATTTATTTTGAAGAAGTAGATATTTAATATGTAAATAACATAATTAACAATTGTAGACAGGACAAACTATAATAATTAGATTCATCTTGATCTGCTTGTAAGAGGGAAGATAAAGGCAAGAATTTTGTCTCTAGCAATGAGAAAGAAGGAAAAATGTTACACATCTTTAAAACTTCAAAGACAGGCAAGCATCTGCAACATACTCCCAGAGATTACTAAAGAGATTTGGTATTTTGTGTACACCATGTGGAATAATTGCCTGAGGTGACTTAGGAATTAAGTTTATATTCACATTTTTAAGAAAAAGTAAAGCATTGAAGAAGCTTCCAGTGTGGAGTGTAGCTGCATTCCATAGAAGTTCCCTAAGCCTCCAACCTTAGATGTTGGCCACACCAGGGGAACTTGGTGTGCTGACTCTAAGAGGAATAGAGTGCAGTGGAGAAACCGTGGCCAACCTCTGTAATAAGATGGGAACTCAAAGGTACATTGGAACCAATAAGCTGCATATTTTCTACCCTGGGCCAACAGCGTGCCATATTTTTGACAAAATGCTGTCTTTTTGGTGAACTTTTCTCATTATATTATCATTATAATACCAAAATACACCTGCATCCCAAAGGCTACCTGCCTCCAAGGTGCAACCACCCCTCACTGAGCATGTGCTCTGAATTTCCCTGAGCATATACCGTTAAACAAAAGCAAAAAAAAAAAAAAAATTAGCACCAATCATAACAAAGGTAAGTATGACCAGAGTCACTCAAGCTACACCTGACTGATAAGAAATGGTATAAATTAGATTAAGGGAGAGAGGATGTTAGGGAAGATATCATTTCGAAGGAAGAGGTAGTATCTTGAAAGATACATTCTGACTTCTGGGATCAGTTGACGGGCTAAGCTTCCCCCCCCCCCCCCCCAGCATCTTTGTATAAGAGTAGAACCCTTGGTGCCTCCCAGTGCCCAAGTGCCTCTCTGGGAAACCCAGAAATCTCTATAGAGTTGCTTCATACATTTTAATGTGTTTATAGACGGGATGTATTACTCATACTTTTGGTATTTGCACTTGCTTTGCAGACAGTGAATTTATCACCGGCAATCCAAAGAGCCTGTGTACTTGTTGCTTTAATAAATTGCACTTCTCATTAAATCTAGCCTTGGTAGTTCTCACTAAACGCAACCAAACTCTTTAAGTGTGGCTGTGGTAGTTCACAGAACACGACTAGTTTGAGAATGGATTATGTTATTTGTGAATCCATAATCACGATAGTTCAGTACCCTGAGTGCAACCAGACTTATAATGGCTAATTGGGCATCACTCCCAATTACTTTAATCTTTAATGCAACACATGGGCAACAATAAATCTACATCTTCAGCTGAGTGCATCAAAATTCCTTTTTGTTTGCTATGAAACTACTTTTCAAGCCTGCACATTGTACCAGGTAGAGCAGTGAATTATGTGGGTTGACACTTCTTCATAAATAATAATGGTGGTTCTCATTATTAATGGTTGTAAAGTGTTTACTTAGTATATGTATCTGTGAATTATGGTTTATAGCGTAGATATGTATTAGCTAATATGGGAAAGGTTACCATTGTTTAGAAATATGAAAGCAGCATAATTAATGTAACTAGCAAGAAAAATGAAAAGCTTCATTTATTTGAGGATAAACTCAGTTCATAACCATATATAAACAAGGCAGCAGAAGTAACTAGAATGTCATTATTTAAATTTATGCTTCCTTGATAAAATTAACACAAACAAAATATCAGTTACTCTGCTTGTTAATTCTATTCCTCATTTCTTCATGTTTTGTGTAGGGATGAGGGCTGCAGCCTGGCCTCAGATTCTTCTAGAAGCAAATAATTACTGCCCCAGTAATTATTGCCTCAGTTCTAAGTTATTCTGTGCATGCTGACTGCTAGTTTAAGTGCAAAGTAGATGTGAAAAAATACAGAAAATTTGAAACAAAAAAGTGTCAATCACTTTTTCTTTAAAATGCTAGCTTGAAACAGAAAGAAGCATTCCATAGCAGCTTTTTTTTTTGTTGTCATTTTGTTGTTGTTGTTTGTTTGTTTTGTCAGATAAGAATCAAAATGTCTAAAGTACCATGGGATTTAAACTACACTGTCTGTCCTTATCTAAGTGATAAAAGTCATATGTTAGCCTTCCTGCTTAAATATGATATATATACAGTAGCATTTTTCTTTCCCTATACTGCTGGAAGAAGAGAAATGGCACAGGTAACATCCACTTGTAACTGAAATCTAACCAGAGAGTAGGACCCTTTTGTGAAGTTATACAATAACAGTGTTGACCAGCCTAAGCAGCTTATGACTCCTTAGAACGAGTCAGCAAAAAAAAATATACCACATACTAAAATACAATTAAAATGTAAATTGCTTTTCAGTTACAATGCAAACTTGCTCTGACAAAACTTTGTAGACATTGTCAGTTCTGATACTAAGAAATTAGGGTTATAAAGAAGAAAATAATAACAGAAGTAATATCTCTTAAAACAAAAAAGGTCTTACCAGGTACTTCGTGTCACAGCAGTAACAGTGTCACTGTAGTAGTGACATATATCTGAATAATTAACTCAAATTATCTTGTTATTAGCAGCATTTATCTTCTGAGAACCAAATTTTAAGTTCTCTTTTCATCTTTTGTGCAACATATATGGTTAGAGAGAAAAATCCTTAAATTTAAGCTTTTGAAAGTTTTCAGTTCACCATGAATATTAATAGAGGCGTATTATTCTATAATTTATTTTTGAGAAAGTAAATGGAATAAACAGGTTTGAAAGAAAAAGCAGAGTTCAAAACTGATAAAACAGAATTAGTCAATGTCTGAAAAAAAAAAATCTTTAGTGGTGAGATTTTTATATCATTTTTAATGGCACTAAAAGTATTTTTATTTTTGCCAAGATACACAAGGAAAAATTAGAGCAATTGAGAACTTAATTCAATTTCCCATGTAACCATAGTCTTCTGGAACTGGGAAAAACAAACAAAAAATAAACAAACAAAAAACAACAGAAGATTAATGTAGCCTTTTTCTTTCCCTTAGGTTTCTCTCATCTTCTTATTGCTTTGCTCAACTTCGCTCAACCTCTTATACATGCTTAAGGTTTTTTGTTTGTTTGTTTGATTTATTTATTGGTTTTTGTTTGTTTGTTTGTTTGTTTTGGCATGCCTGCTGTGAAAGTCCTCAGGTTTGCTTCGTATTTCTGGACCTTGACATTAAATAAATATCTTTTAATTTTCACTTCATACCTTTATTCCAGCTCTGTAATTTAAAATGGCAAGTAGCTCTGATTTACTGAATCTAACTAAACTAAGTCAACACTGTGTACAGTAATTTTCAGTATCAACCTTTCAGTATCAACAATACAGAAATGCTGAACACACTAACAAAGAGTAAGTGTGAAACATACTTTCATTCATTCTTAGCATAAAGGATACTGAAATAAAAATTATATAGATTATGCAGATTTTATAAAGGTAAGAAAACTCTAAGTACTTTCCAGTTCTTGAACTAATATACATTTAAGTCTAGATTCCTTGAATATTTGCCTGAATTTTAATCCAACCTGAAGTCTCGCTTTCTCTTTATATTAACAAATAAAAACATAGAATCAGAGAATCATAGAATCACTCAGGTTGGAAAAGACCTCTAAGATTATGTGACCTTTAACCTAGTACTAAAGTCCATGACTAAACCATACTACTAAATTCCAAATCTACGCATTTCTTGAAAAACTCCAGGGATGGTGACTCAGCCACTTCCCTGGGCAGCCTAGTTCAATGTTGTACAACCATTTCAGTAAAGAAATTTCTCCTCAGAACCAACCTAAACCTCCCCTGGTGCAAATGGAAATCAAAAAAATAAAGATGATAAAAACATAAAAATATGTTATATTTCTTATTAATCATACAATCACGGAATGGTTTGGATTGATAGGGGCCATAAAGATCATCCAATTCCAAGACCACTGCCATGGGCAGGGATTCCTCTCACTAGACCAGGTTGCTCAAAGCCCCATCCAAACTGGCCCTGAACACTTCCAGGGATGGGACATTCAAAACTTGGCATCCTGTTCCATTGCCTCATCACACCCTGTGTAAAGAATTTCTTCCTGATGTCTAAGCTAAATGCACCTACTTTTAGTTTAAAGCCATTGCTCCTTATCCTATTACTACATTCCCTGACAAAGAGTCCCTCCCCAGCTTTCTTGCAGGCCCTCTTTAAGTACTGTAAGTCCACTATAAGGTCTTCCCAGAGCCTTACCTTCTCCAGGATGAACAACCCCAGCTCCCTCAACATGACTTCATAAGTGAGGTGCTCCAGCCCTCCGACTGTCTCTGTGGCCCTCCTCTGAACTCCCTCCAACAGGTTCACATCCTTCTTATACTGGGGGCCCCAGAACTGTAGTCAGCACTCCAGCTGGAGTCTCAAGAGAGTAGAGTAAAGGGAGAGAATCACCTTCCTTGACCTACTGGTCACCCTTCTTTTGATGCAACCTAGGATATGGTTGGTTTTCTGGGCTGTAAGCACACATTGCTGACTCATGATGAGTTTTTCATCAACCAGCATCCTGAGGTCCTTCTCTTTAGGGCCGCTCTCAATCCATTCTCTTCCCAGCCTATATTTGTGCTTGTGATTGCCCCAACCCAGGGGAAGGACCTTGCACTAGGCAATCCATTTGCAGGACCCTACACTTGGTCTTGCACTAAAGTGCGAGGCTCTGGTTACTTTTAGCTACTTTTAGCAACCTTTAGCTACTTTTGCAGAGGTATGTCAATAAAAAGGAACAAAAGTTGCTTGTATAGTCAAAGATATCACTGGAAGAAAAAAAAAATGCCAGTAATATTCCATGCTTTAGAGAAAAACAACATTTAAAAAAAAAAAAAAAGTCAGAAGATTTTTCAAATTATATTTTACCTCAGTCTCTATTCACTTTCCCAAAGCTTTCCATACTGCCCTTCCACTGTGGGAAAAGAGCAACCATTTATTATAGCCTGCTTCTTTCTTGTAGGGCCCTGCCATCTCTTCTTGGATAACCATGAAGGACAGCTGATATCTCTGAACAACAAAGCCTCGCCTTTATTAGTCTCATTTTTCCCAGTTTTTCCTTGCTCAAGGGAAAAAAAAAAAAAAAAAAAAAAAAAAAGGAAAAAGTAATTTGTTTACAAATTTCTTTCTTTTTTTTTTTTGTATTTTATACAGTATTAAAATAATCAGAATGGTATATTAGGATATTATTGGAATGGCATATTTCTGTCAAGTTGGACATTTTTAAGTCTTCATTTATCATTAAGTATATTGGACGACTTTCCAAAAAGCAAATGATCTCAACAGGCAAGTATAGGATTAGGAAATATTGAGCCTTCAGAATTTCCCATGGACTTGTTGCTCAAGGAATTGTTCTCAGTATTTTCCAACACCATCCTATTGTTTGTATCTATCCGCTAATGTAGTCTATACTTTCTAATAATTTCAAATGGTCAGCATGACAGTGCACATGGCTCCTCATAACATAACTCTTTCATGCTATCAGTTCTTCAGATTTCCCACATCCTACAGGTGGTTTTGGGCTCCCACCCAAAGACACCATAGGACCTTTTCTCTAAGCACAATTCTAACACTACCTTGCTGCCCAAGATAAGGTACTTTAAAAAGAAGAATAGAGAGTATAAATATTCTTCATGTGAATCTTTATTATGTGGTTCACTTAAGCATATGCTCACTGTCCCATGGACTTTACAACACATGTAGCCATAGGCATAATACAGCTAAGCACACCACAAGTCAAATGCACAGAGTGAATTTTGATAGATTTACTAAGTGAACCAAAATCTGATTATCAACAGAAATGTTAAAAAATACTTTCCACTCAAGACTACTTCCTGTCTCAGTTTGCACTTTCTAGCCCCAGCTGCTTTATTACTTCACTTACTAACAAAATACTTCAAAAGTTAGGTATATAGCACAAATAGTCTCCTCATTTTTAGAAGCAGACATGTTTGTAGCTTCCAGGGAGGACCAATGAATGACAAAGTGCCTGTGGAACAAATTAGCCTAAATATTAACATTTTAAGTAATACTGAGTTAATGAGAGTAGAACTAGATTAGAAATGATGCTAAAATTTAACTGTAAGTGATGATCGGACAAAATGTATGAGTGAATGTATCTAACAGCTTCACACGGGGATAAACTACAATGGTTAGGGAATCATGGGGTAAGATAGTTTTCTAATATAATGCCTTGTTTCTTAAAAAGAAATTGTGTACAATACATTTGAGAATGCTGTGTTAATATCACTGGACAAGATTGAAAGGATGGCAGCAGAGAAGTGCATGTCTTATTGTTGTTTCATACCTAAAAGGATGTTTGCTGCTTTCTCTAATATGTATTCCTTGTCAAGCTGTGGAGTTGATAAAAGCATTCACTGTAAACTTTTCCTATCTTCTCTCACAAAACACTGATGAAAACAGAAAAGGAAATGCACTGGGGAAATATGTACATGCAAAATATCAAATCAAGCTTTTTTTTATTATTATTATTATTTTATTTTTATAAAGTAATCCTATCCAAAAGGAGTTTTACCTGAGAGAATTTTTGGAACAATAGTCTTTGAGCCATCATTCACCACATGAAAATTTAATATGTGTATAGATATATTTAAGACACAATACAAAAAAAAAGAGAAATTAAACAAATCCATGTGGGATCAAGAATGGATCTCTCCTCACTAGATCCATATAGTAATTACTGAAATTTGGTAACAGCTTTGAACAATAAACTGGCAATGATTTTATTTAGAAATTATCTGCATAAAAACATTAAAAAAATCAGCCTGTGCAGTTGAAAACTAATCTAAAAAGGACTAAAAAATTCCTTCCCAATGATAAAATTGAAAACATGATATGATAATGAACTGTTTGCATTTGTCGCTGATTATTGTTTCTTCCACAAATAGTGATTGCTAGTGTGCACCAAAAAATGCATGGTCTTTGATAAAATCTTCATGTCTCTACTGGGTAGGGACACAACACACAGCAAAACTAAAATCTTCACAACAGAAGTAAAATTTTCTATATTGCTTTCTGTTTTCTTCACATTTAAGTGTCTTGGGGAGGTCTTTTCTTGTGAAGTCCACTGAGAGAACCATATGAAAGTGTGTTTAATTTATACATAAATATTGTTCACAGTTTAATAAACTAATTTTCCCCAAGTAAATGCTGAAGTTCCTTGATGCCCCTAGTAAATATACATCAAATCCGGAATCAAATAGGAAAGCAGCAGTGCAAGAACTCCTGAACTGCAGATGGAGGACAGGAAGAGCCACTGGAATCTGTTTCCAATCTATCTGCAGAGAAGCAACCCAAAATAATGCTGAAATGGCATCAAAGCTATATATGACTATATAGCTATACTCACAGCAGTGTACAGATGCTACTTTTGACATTTTATATTTTGTAACTCTGATATTTTTCCAATTTCTTAACTCTTTGCTTTGGCTGAGTAAAGGTATTTAACTCTTCTTTCAAAGCCTGTCTAGTATGAAGTATGATTCCTCTCTCAGCTTTTTCACCCCCCATCCTCAGATTATCTCTTATTTTATACACAATATGGAATTCTTGAGAGTTGAGAAATGTGCTTATCAGCTTTTCATTTTTCCTCCTCAGGAGATGGTTTGAGGTCAGGTAATACTACTGAATACCACACATCTGCTAAAAGAAATCTCTTTTCTAGCCAATTCTTTGTTAAGTAAGAGCTTACAGCTCTGAGGGTATTTTTTTTTCTTTTTTTTTTCTTTTTTTTTTTTTTTCTTTTAAGGAAACTAGGATTTCTGTCTCTATGACTGCATTTCACAAATAAAAATATTGAAACAAATAGAAAATGTAACTTATTTAACATTTTGCTATACATTCATGATATGCAATAATCTCTCCTGAACAAATTTGACCTTTTCTGTTACTAGATTCCTTACTTCACAGAACTGGGATAACTTTCAACTCTTATTTTGTTAGAAATTCAGTGAAAATCTCTCTATTGATTTTCACGTGATGTTTAAAAGGTATAATGAAACTTTCTTTTATAACACATGCTTTTCTAACATGCTCTTATTTCTAAAGACCCAGATGAAAATATGTCATATCACAGATGTAGAAAACATTGCTCTGAAAAAAATCTGATGAGAGGTTTATTTATTTATTTTTTTATGTTTATTTATTTATTTATGTTTTTTTATATTCCTTTGGCCATCATTCTGTGAAACAATGTGTCCATCAAGTATTGACAAATATGCCATCAATTACAATGCTGAGCAAAAGAAATTAACACAGACAGACATTTCTTGAACTATTTGGAGTGGAGGTTTTGGAATTGAATTAAATGTGGCTTCCCAGACTGTAGACTCATAGAGCTTGACTGTAGTGGTGAAGAGTTTTTCCTTTTGAATCTCTCTTTCTCTTGAATCGTGCACATTTGGCACTATTGAAGTAGCATTCTGTTTGGGTAACAATCTAATAAATCACTTTTCTCAGGAGGAGAAAATGTTCTGCATTTCTACACTATGCAGCTGACAGCACCAAGTGGCTCATAAAGAAACTATGGAATTAATATTCTGCAACTGTTCAAGAAAATGATTCTGGGTAGGGTCCTATTCGCCAGTCACACAAATGTGCCAAAGAGTGATAGCGTAATGCTGTTTTGATATAGATTAAACATTTTAACAAGCTGAAAATGATCAGCTTAACCAAAGGTTAGAGCAAGGTACTGATAGAAGTGATTTGATTCTAGTCCAGTTTAATTTAAATGCTGGCAAGGAAATCTGAGGCTGTAAATGACAAACTGGTCACTGCCAAGATATTTTGGACCTCCTTTTTACAATATGAAATTATTTGTTTCTGTGTTGTTTTTTTTTTCCTGCCCCCATGCAATGTTTATACTGTTACCAATGTAAGCAAGTGTGATTTCTGTCCAAAACCCAGACATTTGGCAGAAAGTCTATGTTTTCAAAGCATTTTATGATAAAAGTCCTGCTGTGAGTTATGAAAGAATAACTACTAAAGTACCCACCCAAAAGAATATTCCTGATTTGCATCCTCAAACTGCCAGTCAACCTTTTCTGTTTGTATTTTACTATTACTCCTTTTAAGAACAGCTGATTTCATCCCTCTGTCCTGTATTACTTAAAGGATTTCTTCATAAAAATCTTCACTTCTGCCATTTCACCATGAACGTTTTGATCTTGTAATAGGCTGACATAGTGATACATACCAACAGATGAACCAAGGTCAGTTATTCTGGCAAGCCACAAAGTTGCCACTGTACAGGCAAACCACTTTTTTGTAAAGAATGCAATATTGCTATGGCCAAAATCCATTTATAATGTGTAAAGCAGCCTTTCAAATCAATCCGAGCTAGTGAGCTGTAAAGGAATTGCATCCCAAGGAATCTCCTTGCACTTCCATTTTAATGCATAGCATCATCATAGATCTCACATCACATAAAATCTGACTTCAGTGAGAACAAATGAAGGCAGTAAATCTTTTAACTTCCACTGACAAGGCTGCAATTGTAAATCATCTTCAGAGTTGCATGGAAGTCACAGAACTATAGGAGAAAACAAAATAAAACAATAAAAAATAACTTTTGTGTTGTCTCTCTATTATGCACAGATGAAAAACTGTATGCAGGGCTAATGCCTGAACCCTGCAAACCGGTACAAGTATAAGAACTTTTATGCATATCAGTAGACCCAAATTCAACCAGAAATGGTTCCCATCAGTAGACCCAAATTCAACCCACCGGACAACACCCATTCATATGCATTTCTAGGTTCAAAGCTTTAGATTACCTTAAGGTGCTGTATGTAAGTACACTGTTTTATTTCCACAATCCATTTGGGCATTATAAACTGCAAATATCATGTAGAATTTTAAAATTTTATCCGGGAGATAGTGCAGTATCTTATCCTCCAGAAAATTTCTGTGTCAGTAAAGGTGAAACCTCCAAGAGACCAGTGAAAAGTTTATCAGCTCTGCAAGGATCTGACAGTCTTCTCAGCAGTCTGTGAAAGTGTCTACTGCTGCTCTACAGGGTGGATGGAAGGTGTTTAAATTTTCAACAACAAACACAAAAGCAGTCACTAGCAAAAGAAGTGCTAGTTACAAACTCAGTACAGCAAAAATACTGATGCTCTAGTTCAAGCATCAACAGCGCATTCCCCAATGACACAGCTAAATGGCTTCTACTAATTCCCATATCTTCTACTGAGTATGAGAAGACTGTTCCATCTGTCAGCAGTGGAGAGGTGTAGGAAGGAAGACACTTATGCCAATTTGCTAAGAAATAATATCTGTCTTACAGCAGCAACAACAGCATAACAATAACATGCCAATGTGCCATTAGCAGAGCTAGAGCCCTGTGTTTCAGTGGTTTCTTGGCTGTGATAAAAAGATATGTAACAAATCTTGTCGGTACAGAAGACAGTCTCACTGTTAACTCTTATTGTTGTCAATAAGAAAGTTACAAATGCTAAATTTGCAAACAGTGGCAAGGCCTAAGGCACTCTGCTTTCAGCTGAGGGGAGTGAAGAATTATGCGGCCTCCAGGGGAGGACCTCTTGTCTAAAGACAATGTTTCACAGGTATAGCAAGAATTAAGTGGTTGTTACAAATGTGGTAAAAAAAATTGCTCTAGGATATGGACAATAAACCTAACAATATGGAAGCAAGTTATGGAAAATAATCATAGATGACTAAATATCTACTCTTTTTATTCACTATCTCTGCTAGTAGTGTGCAGGAGTGAGGAATGCTTGGCTGCCACTGCTATACTACTTCCTACGCAGTTCAAAACCCCCTCATGTCCCAGTCCTTGTGTGTATTTAAGTGGGAAACAGCAAAAAAGCTTTACCCTAATGATTATTTTTAATGATTCCTTTTCTGGACCATGAAGGAAACAAGTCCCATGCCATTCTTCAGATAAGGCAGTGCAAATACACATTAATTTTGTGTGAATGAGATAAGGTTCTTGTATTTTTTGTTTCACATAATTCCTTTGGTCAGAGCCTGCTCAAGAGAGCACAGAGAATGATTCAGCTGTTCTTATTTTATCAGAACGCCTCCACATATTTTCTTTCTACAGGACATGTTAAGTAATAACTGAATTTACATTTTTAGTTTCATTAATTCTAAGTATATTCTAAAGAACATGTGCCAAACCATCATCTACAGAGTAACCCCACATGAACAAAAGTAGTGAAGCACAACATAACACTTACTTCTTCCATTCCAGGATGAACTCTGAAGTATTGTGAATTACCACCAAACTTCGTGAGTAAAACTGGAGTATCAAGCAAAAACAAAGTTCCCTCTCTATATATTACTGAGAAAAAATAAACAAAAACTGTCTTTCAATTTCATAAAAAATTCCACTTTAACCATCTTTCTTGTGTTTGCATGTCCATCATTTCCAGGTGTTATTTGTTATCTGCTTTCTATACTCTTTTCATTACTGTAATTCTCACTCAGAATAATTGAACCCTACTGATGGTAGGATTAAAGACTCTAAATAAATGAGAATTTAAAGAGTGGAAGTACATATCATGTCCTTAAAAATTGCTGCTATCACAGTCATATTACCTTAATAAAACCTTCTATACTGTGATTTAAATTGCTTTGCTAGTATTTTGCTAGGGTGAATTCAGACAGTTCAGCAACTCATTAGTGGAAAAAACATGCAGACCATGATCCTGTACCCAATAAAAGTGACAGAGTTATATTAGAGAATGTGACTTCAGTGAGGAAGCCACACAGGTTATGTGTCACTATCTTAATTTGTACAACTGTTACATATGGAAAACGGTTCAATAAATCTAATTCCTTAAGGAAAAACATCAACTAAGCCACAGGAAGAAGAATTCCTTCCCCATATTCCACAGATTGGGAGATTTTTTCACAAATGTGAGATTTTTTAAAGGTGCAATAAATTGCATGTGGAAAATAAGGAGGTGACTGGTGACATGGCTTCACTAAGGGCAGATTATGCCTGACAAATCTGGTTGCCTTCTACAATGGGGTTACAGCACTGGTGGATAGGGGAAGAACAACTAACCTCATCTACCTGGACTTTTGCAAAGCATTTGACATTCCCCCATGATATGCCAGCAATGTGCTCTTGCAATGCACAAAGCCAACTGTATCCCAGGCTGCATCAAAAAAAGGGTGACCAGCAGGTCAGGGATGTGATTCCCTCCTTTAATCTGCTGTTGTGAGACACCACCTGGAGCACTGCATACAGTTCTGGGGACCCCAGCACAAGAAGGACATGGACCTATTAGAACAAGTCCAGAGGAGGGCCATGAAGATCGTTAAGGGACTGGAGCACCTATCTTATGAAGGCAGGCTGAAGGCGTTGGGGTTGTTCAGCCTGGAGAAGAGAAGGCTCTGAGGAGACCTTATAGAAACTTTACAATACCTTAAGGGGACCTACAGGAAAGATGGGGAAGGACTCCTTGTCAGGGGGTGTAGTGATAAGACATGGAAGAATGGCTTTAAACTTAAACAGAGCAATAAACATTAGGAAAAAGTTATTTACTTGGAGGGGTAGTGAGACACCAGAACAGGTTGCCCAGAGAAGTTGTGGATGCCCCATCCCTGGAAATGTTCAAGGCCAGGTTGGATGGGGCTTTGAGAAACCAGATCTAGTGGAAGGTGGTGGAACTAGAGGAGTTGGAACTAGATGATAAATGGAACTTTAATGCTCCTTCCAAACTATTCTATGATTCATTGATACTCATATTTGATTCATTATGTTGGAAAGCCGTTCCTGAAAACAAACAAACAAACAAACAAACAAACAAAAAACAAACAAACAAACAAACAAACACACACACACAAAAAAAACAGCTAGAAGAAGTTTGTTCTAGCTTATAAGCATTTAAATGTTATTCTCAGGATGTCTTTAACTGTGAAAAAAAAATATGTTACCTGGAAAAAAAAGCAATGGGCTTCCTGAAACGATAAGAATGAAACATAAATGTGTGAAAATAAGAACACATTATAATTCACCAATGGGGGAGAAAAAAATTGAGTTAAATTATCTAAAGATCTGGCTCTCAAAATATGAAAAACAATATATATATATATATAAAAATCTCTGTGAAAGATTTCTCCAAATTACTTAACTCTCAGTTTTCAAAACTGGAGGAGAGTTGGAATAAATGTCCCAGATTTTTTCCAATTTTCATTAAATAATGAGAAGTGTAGTTTTAACACAAAACATAAAAGAGAAGAAAGCTTCACAGTTTGAAATGTGCTCTTTTCTGTAATTCAACAACATATTCACTTTGAAATTGTACAGCGAAGAAGAAACAAGAAATATCTCCCTTCTATTCTTACCCACTTCATTGAAAGAGAGATTTTAAAGACAATGATTAAGAAAATATACTTAATTGCTCATAAAAGATGTGATGTACAACACCAAAAATTACCATTACTTCTTTTCTGAAGATTGAGATTAAATTATCCACAAGTTCTATTTGACTGCATTCACTTGTTATAAATGAGACTTTTATGTTCATTCAATCTACAGTAAATCCAAGTTTTTACCCAACTTTTAATTCAGGCAGAAATCCTAACAAATACAAAACCCAGAATAAATGTTACACAAATCAAATCTGTTTAGTTATTTTTATTATGGTTAACTAAAATGTCAAAGCCCTTTTCCAGTCTGACTCATTTATTTGTATTTTGTAAACTAACTTGCATTTTACCCTACTTTATAGAAAGAGTCAAAGTTAAAGGTATGGTTTGGGATGAGAGGATAGATAATATACTCTAGTTCTAAATGGCTTTCCATTGTGTATCTTCATTATTTGTATGACATTTATTGTATAAGTAAGTATAAACCTACTGCAGTGAAGTAGTCTTGTGTATGGCCATAGTTTCTATAGAAGGTCTGGCTGTAGCATTTTGAGGCAGACATGAAAAAGCCTTGCTAGTTTTGATTTTTAACTTGTTCTTTCTTTCTTTCTTTCTTTCTTTCTTTCTTTCTTTCTTTCTTTCTTTCTTTCTTTCTTTCAAAAATCAGATCCTTCTATTTTCATAAAGGGTTTGTCAGAACTGGAATTCTGGCTTTCTTAATTTTAAAACTGTTTTCTTTCCTTTTTAAAAATAAAAAATAAAAATATTCTGTCGGTATCCTTGGGTTCTTGAAAAAAGTGAAAAATATGTACAATAATATTACTCCAGTAACATCATAATATTTATCTTTTTTATGATGTAGTCATGAGAAGATTAATCACTGGCCCACTACTAATTTCTTTTAACACTTCTGTACTTTCCCTCATTTGGGGAATCCATAATGTTAGGCCATCTGTAGGCCATCTTTGGTTTTAAGTTAAACGCCTGCTTCTGGCAGCATTTCCTGTTATTCATGGCTTAATATAATACATATCAGAAATATGTATAATGTATCACAGATAAAGACTCAAATGTAAATTATCTTAGCTATTAATGCAAAATCTGTTAGGCAATTTGAATTGTATATATGAGGGCAAAATTGCAGCTTATAACTTTGCTCTACAATGGCTTTAAAAAACATTTGTATATTCAACAGCTAGTGAGCTAACGTGAATCCCACCAGCAGCACTCCTATGCTGCTATGTAGAAATTTGCAGAATAGGATCTCAGTTCTTCTGAACTTACACTGTTATATGTACTTTTAGGGCCAAAGACATAATGAAGTTAAATGGAATATTTCCAGCACTCTGATTAAACAATAGTGAAATTCTTGTAGCACTCCTAATAATAATAATAATAATAATAATAATAATAAAAGTCTGCTACAATTTAAATCTCCACACATTAATATGTACTTCTTAAAAACAAAAGTGATCAAGAATGTAAAATATGTGAAATTGCTATAAACTGATACAAAATAAACCACAAATCAAGGAAGGAGAGAAAAAATGTAGCTAACTTAAAGAATCAAAGCAGCACAGAGGAATTTAAATTAATGGCCTTCTAGTAGGAATCCAGTAAGTTTGGTGTAGGAAAATAAAAAGGCATGAAATTGAAAGGCGCGAAACTTGTGTAGCTATACCTTTACTCAAGTATTACTTCAGATTCTAAAAAGAGAATTTCTTCCCATGTTTCTTGGAGATGTTTAATCCAGGCATCGTAGAGAGCAGGATCTTCAGGGAGACAACTGTTTTTAAATAGCTTTTATATCACTACAATTTCTTATTAGTTTTAAAGTATTCACATTTTTTCCCTGAAGTCTCCTTTTATTATAAAGTTATTTCATATTTACTTCAAAACTTGGGATACCTGATGGTTATTTTTCAAATTAGACATATAACTATACACACAAAAAAATATGCAACTGATCACAGAAAGTGTGTATTTAATAGTCAGAGGTGTTTAAATATGACTTAAATTATTGACATGGGCAGTGAAGATGGTTCTATGCATGAGAATGCACCATGACTTCATATAAGTCAAGCTATGTCTTTTTAGTATGAATATCTGATGTGAAGAATAAATATTCAAAAGACTGTGACTCAAGAGTTGAAAGAAAAAAAAAAAAAAAAAAAAATTGATCCAGAAATCTTACCAGCTGGGAGAAGGTGCATAACATGGTAAATATATATATATATATATATTTCCTGAAAGTAATGCTCACATAAACAAATATGTCACTAGAAATCTTCCAGGGGATTCAGCCACTGTAAAAATAATTTATTTCCTTTTCACTGACTTACAGATAGCCTAAGGTCAATATTCTTTATATTTTTAAAGAAGCTACTTCATCATATTCTTTTCAAATTTTGCCAAAAAGAAAATGAAATTACTGCAAAGTCTTCAGCTAAGCAAGAGGGGAGAGAGAGAGTAATGACTGGGTATTTCTAATATCAACCACAGCAAAATGTTACTCCATTGAACTCTGTTGTACACAAATATTAAATTATGTTTCCATCTTAGAATCATAGAACAGCTTGGGTTGGAAGGGACCTTAAAGATCATCTAGTTCCAACCCCCCTGCCATGGGCAGGGACACCTTCCACTAGACCAGGTTGCTTAAAGTCTCATCCAGCCTGGCCTCAAACACCTCCAAAAATGGGGCATCCACAGCTTCTCTGGGCAACCTGTTCCAGCACCTCACCATCCTCTGAATGAAGGTGCATTCTGCAGCCAAAGTTAAACATATATAGATACAGATAAATGAAGATATAAATGATATATAGATATAGTTATAGATATAGATTATATAGATTTAGATTATATAGATTTAGATTATATAGATAGATATATAGATATAGATTACATATAGATGATATAGATATAGATTTAGATATAGATATAGATGATATAGATGTAGATAGATGATAGATACGGATATAGATACATACAGATATAGATACAAATATAGATAAATTCAGATATAGGTATAGGTATAGATAGAGATAGATAATAGAGATAGAGATAGAGATGATAGAGATGAGATAGAGATAGAGATAGAGATAGAGATAGAGATAGAGATAGAGATAGAGATAGAGATAGAGATGACAGAGATAGAGATAGATAGATGATATAGAGGTAGATACAGGCCAGTCATTCTCACCTGTCTGCACAGCAAAATCATGAAGCAAATCCTTCTGGAAACTATGCTAAGTCAAACGGAAAATAAGGAGGTGACCAATGTGGCTTCACTAAGGGCAGATTATGCCTGGCAAATCTAGTTGCCTTCTACGATAGGGTTAAAACATTGGTGGATAGAGGAAGAGCAACTGTCATAATCTACCTCAATTGGTGCAAAGCATTTGACACTGTCCCCCATTATACCATTGTCTCTAAATTGAAGGGACATGGATTTGATGGATGGACAACTTGATGGATAAGGAATTGGCTGGATTGTCGCACTCAAAGAAAGAGTTGTGGTCAATGGCTCAATATACAATGGGAGATCAGTAAAGAGTGGTGTCGGTATAGGAGCCAGCACTGTTTAACATCTTTGTCAGTGACATGGACAGTGGGATTGAATACACTCTCAGCAAGTTTGCTGATGACACCAGGCTGTGTGATATGGTTGACAAGCTGGAGGGAAGGGATGCCATCCAAAGGGACCTTGACAGGCTTGAGAGGTGGGCCTGTGCAAATCTCGTGAAGTTCAACATGGCCAAGTGCAAGGCCTCTCTCTCTCATAATAACCTATCTAGAATAGTGCTTATAGTTCTGAGGCTTCCAGCATTAGACCTGTTGTAGCCAGTCCAGAGGAGGGCCACGAAGCCAATCAAAAGGCTGGAGTACCTCTCCTATGAAGAGAGGCTGAAGGAACTGACTTTGTTCAGCCTGGAGAATAGAAGGCTCCAAGGAGACCTTATAGCTCCCTTCTAGTACCTAAAGGGAGCTACAGGGAAGCTGGAGAGGGACTCAGTGTCAGGGAGTATAAGGATAGGACAAGGAGGAATGGCTTTAAACTTAAAGAAGGTACATTTAGATTAGACATTAGGAAGAAGTTCTTTACTCAGAGGGCGGTGAAGCAGTGGCCTAGAGAAGTTGTGGATATCCCATCCCTGGAAGGGGTGGGTGGGGCAGGTTGGATGGGGCTTTGAGCAACTTGGTCTAATGGGAGGTGTTCATGGCAGAGGACTTGGAACCAGATGATCTTTAAGATCCTTTCCAACCCAAACTATTGTATGATTCTATGATTCTATGTAGATAGATACAAACACAGATATATATATAGAGATAGATAGAGATAGAGATGATAGATATATATTTATAGATATAGATAGACACAGAGATACAAGCCTCCATGATTAGTCATGCATGCACTCTTAATTACTGTTATTTCCTGCTCCTCCAGCTCTGCAGAAGTGCAATAACACAAAAAAGAGGGAAGGAAATTTGGTGAACGCATCAGAAAATAATCAATGCACTTGTAAGGAACAACCAGAAATTCAAATATCGGTGAAAAACCACTTACAGAGCTAGAAGAGTCAACCTAGCTGTTTTCCAGCTTTCACAGGTGTTTCCTGCCTATAATATAGATGTCAGCAGCCACCTTTAGGTGATAGATTTCCACCACACTGCATTGTATCACATTGCAGATGATGAAGCATCTTAGCATTGATTGACTAGTAGTAAATCATCTTTATTAAAAGTACCGCAAAAGTCACCAATCCCTTTTCAGTCTTTCCTCCTCCATTTCAAAAGGGCAGTTCATGAACTGGGGTTGAGTAATGGTGTGGCTATTGGAACAATTTATGAAGTGAAGACCATATCTTACAGGGTAAGAAGTTTGTATAATAATAGATTCAGCCTAATTATTGTGAGAAAATCTTCCTATTCAAAAAAAGGCTTTCTTGCTAGTTAGTAGCTTTTTATTACACATTAGACTTTCAAACATACTAGGGACTTAAAATGTTTGACTGAGGTGAACTTAATTGGGGAAGTGCTGTTTCAGCAAAATGCCATAACATGTACACCACCCCTAAATGTGTGGCTACCCTGACTGAAGTTGGAGATATTTTAGGCACAGAGCTAAGAGACAAAAAGGATTTATGGGTGTAAAAATGTTTTCCTCCCAAAACTCTTAGTGCTTTTAACACATAAAAACTTAACCCACAATGACATTAGTGTTCCATGACTTAGTGTTATTACAGAAAAAGAACCATCTTATTTATGATGGAAGGGAAGGAAAGGGAAGGGGAGAGAAGGGAAGGGAAGGGAAAAAAGAGGAAAGGGGGAGAAAGGGGGGAAAAGGGGAGAAAGGGAGAGAAAAAGGGAAGAAAAAGAGGAAAGGGGGAAAAGGGGGAGAAAAGAGAGGGAAAAAAGATAAAGGGGGGGAAAGAGAAAAGGGATATAAAAAAGAAAGAGTTAAAATGTGAAAGGGGAAAAGTGAGAAAAGGTGGGAAAGGAAAAAAAAAAAAAAAGGAGATTCAGACTTATGTCAAGGAAAATAATTTTGAAAGCAGAGAAGAAAGCCACAAAGCAGTCTCAAAAACATTAATTGAAAAAAAAATGTAGACACAAAAAGGCTTTACAGAGAAGAAAAGGAAATGCATAGTAACATGAAGAAACATGAATTAAGATAAGATGTGGATAAAATGGAATAAACAGAAGGGTTACACAGATATGACAATAATAGGAAAAGAAATAATACAAGGCTAGGAAGCTCAGGGAGAGTGGAGAGAAGAATGAGATGTTGTTACTTCTGATTATGAAAATTTCGTGAAAGACGATAGTATAAGGACTTATTATAAGAGCTTCAATTGGCAGACTTACTTTTTGGAGTGATTTATATAAGGCATTTCTCTCTCACACTTTCTCTCTTTTTTTTTTTTTTTTTTTTTTTTCTTAGTATATCTAATAATATTGTTCTGGTCTGCTTGTTAAAAAGATACTGTAACTGACTTCCAGATAAAAACACACATCTCTAGGAATTAAGTTTTCCTATGTTATAGTTCTCATGAAACCTCATTCTTTTAATACATTCTTTTCATCCTATAACATACAAATGCTACTTTGGGGCACACTTTCAGGGAATTCTTGTTTTTCTTAGGTACATAAGGTCAATATGAAGTAGCTTTAGCCTCAAGCTACTGGAAACACATATTAACAGAGATTCTGTTATTGCACCGACAATTGCTTAATTATATTCAAATACAAGTGCCTGATATGGACATATTTATGTCTGGTGGGATGCTATCTCCCATCCAAAGGCTATCTTTTTACATACTTTTAAATTTTCCCTGTAATTGAAGGTCCAGCATCCAGAATGCCTATGTGGTAAAATGGTTTTCATGGTTGTTTTTGCTTTGAGATTGAAAATCAATCTACTATAGCTGTATTTTATTAATGTTCACAAGATGAAAATGGCACAAAATGAAAGATGGCAAATCTGTTTAGCAACACAATGCACACCTTTATTTCTTCCACTGTTTCTTTTATAAGAATTATTTCAAATTCATTGGCTAGGATGCAGTATATAAATCTGAACTGGTGTGGTAGAATATTAATATATGGGTTTCCTTACAGTGCAAATGACATAATACTCAAACTAATTAGCACATATATATCACTTTGTATCCAGTAAGATCCATATAAACATGAATTAATCAATTCTCACAATACCCCTGCAAGGAAATGAAGTCATTATCCTGAGCCCCATGTAACACATGGAGAAGCTGAAAGAGAGAGGTTAGTGTTATTCTAGTCAGAAAACTTACACCATGGATTGGTGTAAGCTTAATGCTTGTGATTTCTCATTGATTCTGACATCAGGTCTGCTAAGGTAACAGTATTTCTTTTCAAAAGCCAGGCCTGCAAACTCAAGTTTTTTGCTGGAAGACAAGAACGGACAGTTTGATGGGGGAGGGTTGCACCATTGTGCCTTCACCTGGGTCACCCAAGGCTCACCTGACACATCCTACAACACTAGCAACATGGGTATACAGTAGACACCCTGCTCCTTGTCCTTCTTCCCAAATGTTTTCCTTCACAAAGTCTTTTCCTTCAGTCCCATTATGTCCTAAACATTGTGTGTGTGGGGGTGGTTCAAATGAGGCCACCCAGTAGCCTCACTGTGTTTCAGCTGTTTCAGTTACAATCTAAGTGACACTTGTAAAGCACTTTCTATGGATCTCCTCAAGGAAGAATAGTAGCCTTTCTTACTTGTCTCTGAGAGAAAAAAGTAAAATTATTTCTGACATTAACATAAGTAGACTTGCCTTTTATACATATAAGGAACAGATCTGTTGTGTGAGAAGAGGCCATGGTTATGCAGTTCATTTTTGGAAGGAAAACAGTTTTAAAATAGTTTACTTCAGTGGAAGCCAGTTACTGCTTGACCTTTGGAATACAGAACTAAAATCTACCTTGTTATATACAAAAAAAAAAAAAACTAATAATAATTCACATAATTTACTTTCTATCTCCCAAATTAATTTTGTGAACACATCATACAAAAGGAAAATGTGCAATGCAAATTGACCAGCCCTTGTGTTGAGATAACAAGGTGATGATTACAAGGAACACTCCAAGAAGAAAATATATATAGGACAATGATAGGTCAGGACCATATATCACATCACTTTCTTTTCCAGGCAATTGCAGTGCTATTTTATAATTCAACCTTTCACAGTTATGCAATACTGCTCATATACAGTGCATTATCACTACACATTTTGGAGGACAGCTCATTGTGCAGGACTCTGCCTTCAAGAATTTATAAGTTCAAAAATACACAGCAAGAAATAAAAGACAACCATGAGAACAGAATAATTTGTCTGAAGTCATCCAAAAAGCTAGAAGCAGGTAGAATATTGTCTCCCTGTTTTCTAAGCCTGTGCTATAATGGCTTTGAAACTGCAAACATACCTTTGTCATGGTTGTATTCTTATCTGTAAAGCATGGAAGATCCAATAATTGGACACCACTTTTTTTTTGTCACTCCAACAAATTAATTAGAATTGAAAATTTGAAGGTACTACAATTTTCTATACTTAGAAAACTTATACTTAGATAATATATGTAATATAGACATATAGATAAATTAATCACAAAGGATAAAAGAGTAATTTTTTTCCAAACTTTGATTTGCCTGTGGATTTTCTGAAGAAAAAAAACAACCCTTTGGACTTTACTTTAGACTTCTAATAATGCTTCTTGTTCAGTTTAACTTTTAAATGCTAGCTCTTACAGAAAAGCAGGCTATCTCTGACAGATATAATATCTGCGTATAATGCTCACCAGGTCAAACAAGTTCAGGAATACAGTCAGGTTTTAGTCTAGATCAGAATAAAACAATTAGGTATTTAACCTAATTAAGTATTACATATTTGATAAACAAAATTGATTTTGTACTGTTGGTATATCAAGAGAGGTACTTACCAGTAATTAATCATCTATCATAATTTCCAGGACTTCAATTGTCAACCACAATTATGCATAAATTCCTGTCATTAACATAGACCTAATCAAGCAAATCCAACTTCAGATATTATTATGTCAGGGCCACTAAATGGTACAACTAAGTAGAAGTACCTCTCAAGTAAACAAATGAACCACAGTAATCCCCCTTAAAACAAAAATGGAGGGGGGGGGGGGGGGGGAGGGAGGGCTCTCCACATATCTTAATTGTTCCAGTTGTTCCTTCAAATGATGTTTTCAATATCTATTTTTTTATGAAAGATAATTGATGAAAACTTTGGGCAGGGATTCATCTAATAACCTGGAAACAACTTTGTGCTGCTCCAAAACTTTCTTGCCGTAGGACACTGTTAGGGGAAATATGGCTTCTTTGGAATACATGAATTTTCCAGGCATTTTTATGCTTCCAGAATAGCTACTTCAGACTGACTCAACATTTCTTTGTATTGAAGCCAGATAGTGTCATAATGAATAAGCCAACTCCATTTCTGACTCCATATTTGTATCACTTCAAATTCACAATTTCTTCACTAACTGCAAAGTAAAACTGCCTGTGCTTAGAAATGTACTACACCAGGGTACCTTGTAGCTATGTACTTTGACATGGTTGGTAAAATACAGGAATTACATTCCCCACGTAAATAAATAATTAAGTAACATTCTGCAACAAAATTTTATCTGTCCTATGGGATTACACATTACAGAGAAAAAATGTCAAAATGAATGATTCTAACCATGTATAAAAAAGTTTATTTCAAATCACTGATTAAAATAATGATTACATTTCATGATGAAGGGTGTCTATAAAACTGCCATTAGGGCAAATGTGTTTTAAGTTCATACCCTCTTTAATAAAATGCCAAATTAACAGAAAATAAATTAACAGAAAGAACCAGGAGCTGCCATATCCAGCTTTCACAATGTTTTATCAGTGAGGTTTCCAGTTACGAAGGAGTATTGATATTTATTTGAACCTTTTAAACACAGAAAATACTATAAAACTTTATGTAGTTTACAGAACTTAGAATTTACATTCTTTTTAGTATTCTACATATTATTGATGCATATTTTGAGTTAACATATTTCTAAATGTGTCTAACAGAAATGTATAAACATAAGAATTTTAGTAATTAACTAATTAATGCATGGCTTAGTTATTTCCACAAGTGGCTTTGCTTTTATCCTAGTTACTACAGTTGTATTTTGACATTTAAACCAATAGGTGGCACCAGGAATTTCTAGAAAATAACTATAAATTTAACATATTTTTGATTGCAAATTAGATGCCAGGTGATCAGTAGCCAAACTAGAACTAGATATAATTAATAATTACATAGCAGTAATTGGAACATGAGGGAGGCATACAAGAAAGAAAGAAGAAAAAAAAAAAAAAAAAAAAGAAAAAAGAAACTAACAAGTTATGGAATTCAAAAAACGGAATCAAAAATCACAACCTAATCTGAGACTGTTAGTATAGATTTACAAGAACTCCTCCTGGCAGGAACTGTATAATAGCATCCAAAATGATACAAATCAAAAGGTGAAAATTGGAGAGGCACTAATTTCTGTGATATTATTTCTCTTCAGTTCATAAAATAAGATCCCTATAACATGTCTTAAGCTAGACATAAAAATGTAAAGCACCTCAAAAAGTTTTTGATAAAAAACATTGAATAACTGAACATTTGATGAGTACACAAAATTTTAAATCATGCCAAATCCAACAGTGTCTGAGATGACAGTTCAGAAACTGAAATACACCCAAATACAGGTAAACTGCACCTGTGGACAAGGGAAGGGTACACAAACACAAGTGATACAATGTCCTGACCCATGAAGGCATGTCATAGTTTGTGCAAAATATGTAAAACAAGAGACAAGGTGTTGCTATGTCAGAAAACATTAGAAGGTGAAAAGTATATTGGGCATTTCTAATAAAAAGTGAAATAATAGCCAAAGTAATTTACTGCTAGATCCTAACTAGATCTCTTCAAATTAAAACTCTTGGAAACTCTTTGGCAAGGCATGCCTGACTAGACTTAATAAAAAAAAATAATAATAAAAAAAAGAACAAAGCAAAACAAAACAAAATAAAGGTTCTCACTCTTCTTTTGCAGACTCCACAGAAAGAGGAAACCAGAGCTTTGCTGTCTACTATCCTCTGTGCAAATTTTCTGGTTATGCAAATAATTAATTTCTCACTTCACTAAACAAACTATAGAGTAGAAGTAACAAAGAAAAAGAAGCAGGAAGCTAAAACAATATTTCAGGTCAGATGGAATAAATTCAGTCCTGGACAAAAAAAAAAAAAAAAAAAAAAAAGACATCTTTAATCCACATTTAGTAATAAACAATAAACATAAAGAAAACAATTTTCTTCTGTTCAATTGGCAGACTTTTTCTTTTTTCTTCTTTTCTTCAATTTTATTTTTGTTTGAAAGAAAAATATTTGTTTTGTATCACAATGCCAAAAGAAGATATTTCAAAGTTTCTTTCTTCTTTACTATGGAGGAAACGGAAGGTCTAGCTAATGAATAAAATGTTCTTTAGTCTATTACAGAATAAAGCCATGTTACTAATGAAGTTTATGTAAAATCAGACTAAGAACATGTACGCTTGGCATACACATCCATACACCAGTCTGTAAACAGTCTGAAACGGTGTCTGTCTTAATAAATTGGGGGTTTATAGCAAGGTTTTGGCAGTAGAGGGTCCTCAGGGGTCTACCTTTGTGAGAAGAGCTCAGCAGCTTCCCCATGTCAGATCAGAGCCAGCTCCAGCTGCTGCAAAAGGGACCTGCTGCTGGCCAGACTCAAGACAGAGATGTTGTTTGGGCTTCTGACAGAGAAGACTGAAGGAAGGGAAAGAACTGCTGCACAAGAGCAGGTGGGAGAGAGGAGGGAGAACTAGCCCTGCAGACCCCCAGGTCAGTGCAGAAGGAGGGTAGGAGGTGCTCCAGGCACCACAGCAGCAGTTCCCCTGCAGCCTGTGGAGAGGCCCCCGGTGGAGCAGGCTGTCCCCCTGCAGCCCATGGGTCCCACACGGAGCAGATCTCCACGCTGCAGCCAATGGAGGAGCCCCCGGTGGAGCAGGTGGATGTGGCCTGGAGGAGGCTGCGGCCCATGGAGAGCCCCCACAGGAGCAGGCCCCAGGCTGGAGCTGCAGCCCATGGAGAGGAGCTCACTCAGGAGGGTCTGGCAGGTGTGGGGGGTACCAAGCCGTAGCAGTCCATTCCTGAAAGATGTGCCCTGTGGTATACAGACCTATATTGGAACAGTTCTTGAGGAACTGCACCCTGTGGGAATCCCACAGAAAATCAGTTCAGGAAGGAATGCACCCCATGGAAGGGATGCCATGGTGGTGCAGGGGAAAAGAATGAGGATAAAGTAGTAGCAGAGATGAAGCATTTGGAAGCAAGCTGCCAAAAACCAGTTTCTGCTGGTGAGAGACTGCCTGTCACTTTCTTCAAATGGGAAGGACATTTCTATCCTGTTCAAGGAAAGCATTTCAGAAAACCATTTTTTCTTCATCTGAAATGTCATGTCTAACACCACATAGAAGAAACTCAGGGTTTAAAAGATAATATAGCTACATATTCATGATATACACCTTACTTCTTGCTTCTCCATAGAACTAAAGAGAATTCCATCCTGATTGTTCTCATGGACTCAAGATACTTTTAAAACCTTATAGTTTATAATATAATATACTGTCAATTAAGATATCTAGTTGTTGGTCTAAAATTCTTTCTGCATAGATAGAACCTGGATATTTGGGCTGTATTTGAACCTTCATTGGACGTATTAAAACTTGCATAAATGGCAAAGTTTATCTGTTGAGAGCACACTCATTAATTCTCCTGTAGTATTCAACAGATGTTTGTTGTTCAGATTTCCTTTGGAACAGCACAAGAGCCTTGCTTTGTTCAGCTTTAGAGAACATTAGCTTAAACAGCTTTGCAAACTAAAACTGACAGCTTCTAATAATCCCAGTAGATAGATTTTGGGGAATTAATCCACATGAACAGGGATATCACCACTTCAACACAAGTAAAGTTTTAGCTCTCTTCAGTTTTACTTACCACAGTGAAAGCTAACACAATTCCCACGTTCTTTTTTCTGGACATCAGAAGTACTTTTCCTTATCCCAAAGGAACTGTTCAAACAGAACTGATCTTTTGAGATCAAACTGATTTGAACTACATATTTTTCCATTAACTAACTTTACATGGGGGATCAGAGCTTTTCTTGGGGGATCAGAGGGTGGATTGCTTTTACTGCTGTTGTTTAAAGGGTTCAATAACCAAAAGTGAAGGAAGTTGTCTGGGTTGAACCTGTTAGAATAAAAATGTTGGTTACCATCTGAAAGTAATATTAGACATAAAATAAAATTAGATATAGCAGGCCTGCCGTGTCTATAGAAATAGTCCAAGCATGTATATAAAATAAGGTATCCATGGTGGTAAATTTTAAGCAACATTCTGTGTATATAAAGTAGGAATTTTATGGATCACAGAACTGAGCAATGCAAATAGAACTGTCTCCATACCAAGTACCTCTCTTGGCACATTGCATCAATACACAAAGCTTGGGACCCAAAAGTATGCTTCCATACTGCTACACCATCTGCCTGTTATCAAGACTAGTTTATTTTGCTTCTCTGCTATATCACACAGCTAAACAGCTTCCATTGCAAAACAAGGAACAACTTTTCATATTCCAAAAGACTTCCCTATTGGAAGAATAGGTTTATTTATTTTTTTTTCTTTAATAGCCGTGCTTTTGTGGCATAAACTAAGTTAAAACAAGGTAATGAATCTCTATTGATATACATTTTTTTTCCTGTTGATGTTTTTGTTTGCCAGTTAGGGGCCTAATGTAGTCTGCTTGTGACATTATAATAGCTTGAAGATTAGAAAGTTTTCATAAAGTTTCACCTTATCCTCAAGTCATTCCAACTCCTCTTGCTGAAACCTTTCTTCCCGATGCTGACTTTACAAACAATATCTTCATTAGTAATTAATGTGGTGTAGAAGAAATGGATATATAGTGCAGAATAGTTGCTGAAGATCACCTAATCATTCACCGGATTCCGGGAAGTAGCTCTGGTGTCGTCCAGTAAATGGAGCACCCATTAGCAGTTGGTGTGCCTTAAGGGTGTTTCTGGACTGTATGTTGCTGTTTAGTTCTACTTGAAAAGAGTCCACAATGCAACTAAAATACCAGCCAGGAAGTAATAGGAGATTATTTTAAAACTGCGTGTCTGACCTGAACTAAAATGTTAATGTAGGCAGACCACAGAGTATCCCTTGCAGTCTATTCTCTAATAAGAGTAGGCTGTGCACAACATAATATTTCACAGGCTGAGAGAACAAATTCAAGTGCTAAGAGCCCTTTCTGGAGAACATGGGATGAACAAGGACATCCTTGGTAAGCTTAAGTATTACTGTAGAATGAGCAGATACTGTATCAGTTATGATGAAAAATGAATGAAGAATACTTTGCTCTATAGATCATAAAATTTAGCTCTAAGTGCTGCACTCTATAGAAAGAAAATGAAATCAAGCTACTAATATGCCCAGATACAGTGAACGTACCCACCAACAGCTCAAACAGGAATATAGCTTTGTCCTACTGAAGTCTGCTTGCCTTCTTAATCCAGCCCTCAGCTGCTGAAAGATATGGAGATGCTCTTGAAATACAACAGGGAAAAAAGAAAACAGCCCTCATCTCATTTTTGGTGCAACAGCCCCTGTTTTTGTAATTAGATTAAATAAAATTATGACAACAAATTGTGGCTTTGCTCTTTGTAGGGTTTTTTGCTAGCCTCGTTATATGAGGCTGGAGTAGGGTATTTTGTTCCTGCTTCTACTTTGGGATTCCTTCATTTATGATCTTAAATACATTCTAGAAGTCTGATAGAAAAATATTATATATTTTCTAATTATACTTTGTACACAGTGATTACTGTTTACCGTTCTTATTAAAAATGTTCCTATAGATAATAGAAGAACATATCTTTTCAATCACAGATAACTCCTAAATTCACCAAAAAAAAAAATCACTGTTACATTTTTGCTTAACTTTAAAGTTCACAATGTGCTTTCAAAGTTTCATCCAACTTAACTCAAACAGGGAATTAACAAATCTAGGTTTATCATAGTAACTTGCAATATTTATGTTTATTTATGTTTACATTAAGACAAATGATTCCTCCAGTTGCTTTAATTTTCTAGAGAAATTTTGGACAATTGATTACATTCAAAAATGACATACTAAAAGATTCAAAGCTCCTAATTTTTCTACAGTTTTAGAAACAAAAAGTTATTCAAAGAGTGGGAAAAATATCAGCAGAGACAACAGCACTGCCTTAAAACCTAATTGCCCAGAGGCTCAGGTGCTTAGAGCAGGTAGAATTCCACTGGGTTCAGCAGAACTACAAGCTCACACACTGTTATAGGATGCAGTCAGGATTATGTAATGTGCCTCATCTTCCCTCCTCTCTTCTGTGTTATGCCCTTGCTACTTGAAAATGAGCTGCTAGAAACGATTTGCATTCCAATATCTATTTAATGAGAGTTGATCTGTTTTAACAAACTTTTCAAACACTGTTTCTGGATCCCTCTATTTTTATTATTAATAAGGCTATGTAAAAAGCAAGTATAAATAAAGTTTTAGTACAATAGTACTACATAAACACGTGTTTGCCTAGAACAAGAACTCTGGATAGATAATTAACTCAAATTGCATGGGTTTTGTCCAAATTCTCTGCAGTTACTGACAATTTCCCAACTTTTAACTACCTTATAATTATAAATGGTCTATATGCCAGACCATTTTGTCATTTTTCTATTGGCTAGTAAGAAATAAGTGCTCTGTCTGTAGCCTGCCTTCTCTTTTTTTTTTTTTTTTTCTGTGTTGTTCCATCTCCATGTTTGCTGTCAGAAATGAGAGGAAGGATAGCTGTAATCTTGAAGTCCCTTCAGTCAAAATGATGCAATTTATGAATCCCTTTGATAGAGTTAATAATAGCAAGGAAGTCTTAACTGAATTTGCATGTCTTAATATAATATACAAATTTCTTTTACTTTGCAGCCATTATATTCACATCTAAATATCCATTCATAATCACAGTGATACTTTTGGATATTAGTGATTTATTTTTTGCCAAACAAATTCATTATAACTTTACAAAGGTTTAACTCATGTTCAAAATATGATAATATTTTCTTTACAATGTACCTGACCACCATTGCTATGTCATTGCTATCCTTAGAACATGGACTATAGTGTCTGCTAAGAGGCTGATGGTCTACTGAAATAAGAAGTGTTATTTTTTTACTTCTGTTTTGTTATTATATAATTATTTATTGTAATTATTATTATTATTATATTGATATTATTGAAATCTATTTGGTCAAGTTGAGGTAGTGTGGTAGTTATTAGTCTCAATAACAGGAGAATTATTTATCTTGATGGTAAGTAATGATGGACTTCTTGGTTTAAGATTTTGGATTTGTTTGTTGAGGTGTTTTTCTTGTGTTGAGTTTTGCTTTTTGATAGTGGTCTAATTCATCTGAGCAGATATTAAATTCATCTGCATTAAATGTCAAGTCAATACCACATCAGTGTGAATGGCCAGAAAAATGTTTTATTTTTAAGGAAGTCATCATGTTTCCATAATGGCAATATAAGAATTAAATAACTATCAATGAATATCAAAAGAAAAAAACAAGCCATCTGATATGAACATGAGTATTACTTCTTCTTTCTTCTTCATTTTTCAACATTTTTTTTTGGATTAAATATTCTGTAAAACCTCTAGAGACGACAACTTTCCATCATTTCTTCTATCTGTTTCTGTCTTTCTGTCTTCTGTAAAGACAATCATTCTAGTGAAAAGACTGATCTATGAAGGTAAGGTGATTTTAATAATGGTGAACTCCCAGTGTGTTGTGAGACTATGAAAATCATATATTCCAGTATGTAGCAGTCATTTGTGGGCTGATTTTATCTTGCCTTTGCTGGGTTCTCTCTTACCTAGCCCAGAGGACCAAGGAAAACATGATTTGAAATTGTTTTACGCAGTGCTGATTTTGAAAATTTTTGAAAAGTCAACACTGCTCACAATACAAGTGTCTTGATCAGATGCCAAATAGCCAAACAAATGCCAAACTTGTTTCTGAAAAACTCCTAAAATGCCACTTTTAAAATGTAATAATCAACAGCAAATTGCTTTCTTTTGACAAATAATTACCTAAATACATTGCCTTGCATTGCCAGAAACAGGGCATGGGAAGGGATATTCTAAGGACTGTTCCTTATTTATTTTTCTATTGGCACAAGGAATGCCCAGAAAATTATTATTTTTTTTTTCTTGTAGCAAATAGAACCACTTTTACTGAAGCCTGCCTCCAAGCTTATGCATGAGCACAAATTCATAAACAAGACTTACATATTTAAGCAATATAATTAGAGTGCATACCAATGTAACATGGTATGTAACAATGTAACAATGTAATAGTTGTATTGGCAAACAAAAAAATCATCCCACTTCTATTTCAAATTTAGGCAGACCTAAAGCCTGAAAAAGCAGCCTAATATCTGGAAAGGTTCCTTTGATATGAATGACAAAAGTCTTGCTGACATTAGTGGATCCACCAGCCTATTCTAAACAATCCCATTCCTTTAAATAGATTTTGGCTTTGTTTTCCTGGTTTTTGAAAGCATGTTTGCCATTTTAAATTATACTATATGTAATTAATCACCTCTCAGTTGACTAGTCACCACTCCAGAATATATCCCATCAATATGAGTAAAGATTATTAGATCAGACTGCAATTGATGGCCATAGGAATGTATTGAAGCCATAAATTTATAGACTATCGACATTAAACTTTGGAAAATATTTTAAACTCAGTCCGAGCTTATTTCTACACCAAAAATAAATAAATAATAATTTTAAAAAGGTTTAATCTTCTCATTAAGTGTGTGGTATTAGTGAGGTGTTATTTATTTATTCAAATGATGTGCTCATCCTATGTTTATACAATTTAAAATAATTTATTTTATGCCACTTTCTACGTTTGCTATTAAGAAAATCAACAGAAAAAAAAAAATCTGGGATAAGTGAAATTGTTATGGGCACATATAAGAAATACAGAAATTTTCCATAACATTGATGAGAATAAATGAAATAAGCCAAAATTATGCTATTAACTTTGTCATATGAACCAGCAATCCCAGTTTGCCCAAGAAAAAGACTGGGTTGAGCTGACATTGCTACTTGCAGGTGAGGAATGTAAGAGACTTAACAGTGAGTATAAGATCTTCTGTTGCTAGTCAGATGTAAGGAGAGTAATTAACTTTTGCTCTTGCTCCCATTTTCCTTTCCAGTGAAAGCTATGGCACTAACAACCTCTACAAAAACGATGGAAAGATAGAGATCCTCCTCACACACTTCTGAACATGGGAAAAGAAAGGCAAAAGATTAATGAAGTAAAACACTGACCCCAGTCAGTCATGCTACTTCAAGAGAATTAATATGGGAGTCCTATTAACTGCAGTGAGGTCATTCCCTCCCTAGATTTTGAAGATATCCAGTATAATAACCTGTTATTAAAAGAAAAAACACTGACAAAAAGCAAAAAGGGGGAATAAAAGGTGGGGCAGGAGGAACAAGTCAGCTTTCAAAAAGCTCAGAGGGAGGGATAACAGGGTGAGAAGAAGGAATCTCAGTCTCCGGAATCCTTTTAGTCACCAGTGTCTTATAGCTGATTAAGATGAAATGATTGCTATGTTTGACTTTGTGTCAGAAGAGATGGGAGAAGAGTTATATGCTCTTTTCCTGTTAGGACTGGAGGAAAAAAAGTCCAATAATGAAAATAAATGAACAAGAGGAAAAGACCAGACAGCGCCAGAATGTAAGCTCACAAAAAGTGCCAGGGGAGGGTAGATTCCTTTCTAAAATTAGGGGATGAAGAAGTTTGAAACTTGTTTTGCATATATGTGTATATACATATACACATATATGCAAACCTCCTTAGGGAAGGAGGATATATAACCTTATATATAACTTCCTTAGGGAAGTAGTCCTGATTATTATATTATTGTTCATGTAGATAGGATGGTGTGATCCTCAAAGTTATTGTCACTGGGTTTGAACTTTTTGTCAGAATTTGGCAGGAAAATTTGAAATAGCCATCTACTTCAGACTACGTGTGCATCATTATCAGTGGTCTCAAAGCTCCACTTCCATAGAAATTTTTCCTCAATACTTTGGTACAAACATTGAGCAACATGCCATTTGCAGAACTGCTCCTTTGGTCTCTATCCTCTTGTTTAACCTTAATTGTGTGTTTAGATTTCTTTACTTCCTCCTCTTGGGAAAGGGAACCAAAAAAAACCTGTAGTAGCTGAAACTGACTGTAGTGAAACCTACTGAGAAAAGAACTGACCTGCTGCTGAACCCAGATAACAAGCAACTTGTGCCTACAGCAGACAGCTCATGCCCTTTAGAGAGAAGAGATAGAGAAAGTTGCACTGGCAATTTCCCTGGCTATTCTTCCATCTTCTTTTCAAAAAATAAACACATACACCAGTTTGAAATCCAACCAGAGACATCAGGAATATGCAGTATGATATTTAGGTCTCAAAAAGCAGTGAGGCAGACAAGAGGATAAGTTTTTGATTCACCGTATCATATTTATATGGACTATTCTGTCCTTTTTCCTTCATCATTTTTTTTCTACTGACAATTCATACTTTGTCAAAATCATCTGAAGTAAATGCAGACATCTGACCTGGATGCATCTGAGCCTGCTCTCATTTCTCTCGGTGGAAAGAAAAAAGACGTGTCTGCTAGTGGATGAGAAGGCAGTACAGTCAATGTGCCTTAAGTATAATGAGCAATAAAAAACATCCTCCAGATATATTTTCAGAAACATCCTTGTCTAAAATAACAGTTTAACTTACATAACCAGGAGCTGTCTGATTTTTATAAAACATACCTGGCAGTATTAAGTGTCAGACTAAATCTGATTTCCTGGAACAATAAATATATAAGGTATTTCATCTAAGAGTAGAGGTGAACCCTAATAGCATTTTATATATTCTATATAGCATTTTTATAAGATTTTACAGAAAAAAAAAGTCGATAAAAATTGTTTGTTGCATAGTAAAATTTCAATGAATGATGAGCAAGGATTGTTGTGAAGTTGAAGGGGCTTTGCAGAGTGAGTTTTGGACAAGGTAAACACTCATGATCAGAACAGATGTCTTCAATATGAGTTCTGTGCTTTAGACACAATTTTTTAATGCAGGATGAATTAAAGACAACTATTTTTAGCACTGATTCAAAATAATATCAGCAAAAGATTCAGATCCGTAAAATCAGGAAATAGAAGAATCTCTGAATATGTTAGAACTATTTCATATTAACATACTTCAAAATTAAATGTGCCTTCTACCTCCATTGTACTCCAAAACTAAAGCAAGGAAGTTTCAGATCCTCAGAGCACAATACTATGGTGGACAAAATATATACAAAGGAATTTATAAGCTGATTTATTAAACTGTGACCTGCTGCTGTTCAATCTCTCCCTGTGTCAGTCACAGTGCCTTGTGGTGGAGTTGGTGGCAGAGATCCCACACTTCCCTCTTTGATATGAAACTTCCCCAAGACCCATTGAGACAGAAATGCTCAACATCCACGCTGAATGTGAAGTTAAAAAGCTGAGGACTAGTAGTATTTAAACATGTTCAGATACTGCTGAAGCAAAGATTCTTTTGAAGAAGAGTTTTAAAAGGAGTGTGAACAGAGAGAAGCAGGTTAATGGAGAACTGTGAACATTGTTCTGTTCGCTGATGTTCTAATAACAGTGTTATATTTGTCTAAATTTGATATTCTTTTTATCTACCCTGCCCAAGGAAGGAACAGGAATCATGCTTTCAAGGGAAAAAATAAAAATAAATAATCATCATCAACAACAACAAATACACACACTTATTTTTAATGAATGGATCTTCTCATCATTAAAACATGCTAATCACCCAATAACCAGGGACAGTATTTAGATAATTATTGCAGACTTATGGAACAGAGGTTATTGAAAATGAACACTTAGACACTAAAATTAATTCCACAACATTTATGTTTCCTGCATTAACAAAATGTATGTCTTGTATTTGGATTTTAGTATACATTTACAGATATGAAGTTAGGCCATTCATGATTTATTTATATTCCATTAAGTATGTTTTAAGAGAGGAGATGACTCTGCCTGTGAAAAATTAGCAAAAAAAAATAGGAGTTTATAGGAATAATAATAATAATAATAATAATAATAATAAACTATTTTAATTTTCTGCACATCTATGTAGATAAAATATTTTGCCTACAAAACCAGGGGCATAATTCAAGATAATCTGCCTAAGGTTACCATTCCAGAGGCTTTCTCATGGTGCAAAAGCTAGTTCGTACTCAGCACATATGTATCAACCTAGGTATTTATTCCAATCTTAACACCAAGATATATAAAGATGTTTTAGACTGGACGAGAAACAAAGTTCTTAAACAAAAGATGGCAATGTATCCCCCTTATTCTGAATCAAAGAAGCCCAGACAACTTAAATATCAATAACACATAGAAAATGGACAGTTTGTGAAAGAATGCCACTAAACAGTAAAACAATAATAACATGGCTGGTAGAAAGAGCAGAAATATTAAGTACAAGTCAGTATTTTTCAGACTAAAGGAAAAAATCTTCTGACTGTAAAGAATTTATAAACTATAGAAAAGTGGTTGGATAAAGATTTATTAAGCCTTTAAAAAAATTCTCACATTTTACATTTAGAGTCAAAATAGTTTATGTGAAGAATTGAGACTGGTGAAGAGAATGAAAAAAAAATCAAAACAAAACTCTATTTTGGGAGTATTTTTCAAACTTACTAGTCACCAGCACAGCACAGTTCCAAAATATTTTCCAAAGAAAAGCACTTTATCAGTTTCAGAAAAAATCTAGGTCTGCAAGGCCTTGGCAACAGAGTGGACTTCATTTTCTGCTTCTAAAGGGTTCAGCTTTGTCTGGATCACTGGTAAGAATTATTGAATATAAATATACATTTTTTAATTACACAAATTATATCTTCCTTTTAGCTTTTTAAACCACTTATTGCTAGCCTAAACACAGATGTTAGATGTCAGTGTAGGAAGATAGCTAGCTTCATCTGAGGAAAAAAAAAAAAATAATAAATCAGGTAGTATAATAGGTATATTTGTGATTTAAAGAACATGCGGGTATTCTTTTTTTTTGTTTGTTTCGATTTGTTGTTTTTTCCTCTCCTTGTGGACATTAATCTCAGTTAGCCAGAGCAAACAGTCTCCCTATTTGATTACTAAATGCTCTGTTATACTATTTGACACTAATATAACCATTTATCTAGATACAAAGGAACAGGTTAAAACAGATACTGGAAACACTGGATTATAAGCAACAGACCAGACATACACTAGGAGATGCTCATTCCTGTTTCCTCACAAGCCAACTATTTCTAGATTTCTACTGATTCTGCATGTAGCTTACTAGCAGTATAATTCAAAACCAGATGTCTTCATTCAGATTAAAAAAAAAAAAAAAAAAAAAAAAAAAAAAGGCAGGTGTTTTATAAATAAGTTTTATACATATGTGTGTGTCTTTTTCCCCACTTTTACATGGGCATTTGCTGAAGTCATAGGGTCTTCAATTTTCAAAGCATATTGGGCTGTTTCAGTAAAACTCAGGAAACACATAAAAACAACCAAAACAGCACAAAAGAAATATCCTTTGCAAAGTTAATTGTTATGCTTTATACAAACAGATGAGACTTGATTGATTGATTGATTGATTGATTTAATTGCATTGAGGATATATGAATATTTCCTCTGGGATGTGGAATTTAAGGAATGAGCTTGAAAGAATATGAAGGGAAATGAGCACCTTGAGAGATTACGTATGATACCATTTTGATTCCATTAAAACAATTTGTGCTGTCTGATTAAAATGAAACACAATACTCAAGCTCCTTTTTATTATTATTATTATTATTATAATACTTATTATGACACTTATGAGAAGAAAAAAAAAAGAAACAAAGTTCAGGACTTTCTTTGATGATTTACTCATTTTCAAGTTAATTAACTGTTTTTTTCCCACTTTGTCAGAGTTTAGCAGAAGTCCATTCAGAATGAAATTTTATGTGAGAGCTTAAAACTATGAAAATCTGGAGAGAAAAAAAAAAAAAAAAAAAAAAAAAAACACTTGTTCAGAAAAAGTAACTGAAGTGTTGCAATGTATGTATACTTGGTGTAGACCTGTATGCTAATATCTACAGAGTGGTATATAGAGTTGCATGGTTTTCTCTAGTTATTTAGCAGTTCTTACCTACCAATTCTCAAGCAACCCTGGGACAGGAGGCTCTTGGTACCAGTATACATGGCAAGTAAAAATAGAGCCAAACAGTTTCAGTCCTTGCAATTCATGGTCAAAATTAATCATGCTATTTCCTGACAACTGCTGTTCTTAATGGTTTCTAATGCTTCCATTACACCCACAGGGCAAAACAAAACAGGCATCATGTTTTCCTTTTTCTCTCATCTTTCTCTCTCCCACCAATAAAGATAATTGACTGCGAGAAAAAAATTTTGAAGTATGTATTTATACTGTGGCAAACTGTATGTGCACACACATTGGGATACAAAAATAGGGCAGTTATATCTTGTGAGGTCTGGTGAAAGTATTCTAAATATTTTTGTTCTTCCTGCATGAAAAGATTACTTAGACCTCCAATATGTTCTGTTATAATAAGCAGAATGACAGTGAAATTTTTCACGTTCTTCATCATCTCCTGTGCGGGAGGGCCTCATGAGTCTAGATTGACTAGGTTTTCCAAAGTTAACGGAGGTGTAAAAGAATAGGGAAAGACAAAGACAGAACTGGACATGCATCTATATAGACCAAAAAATGTCTCACCTATTCTTACCTTACAGAAATGTTTAACTCCTCAACTCTAGTTCATGTCATGAAGCATTATTGTCTGCCACCTTGCATGGCAGCTGAACACGAGTCATATGTCTTTATAGCTAAAATTCTGTAACAGAGAATCTTTATAGCTTGAGGTACTCACACTGTTAGTATATTTCTTGGTGGAAAAAGCTGGACTTAAAAGTCAAGAGATAACATATCCATATAGATTTCTTACATGCTTAAAAACAGTTCTAAAGGAAAATTCATATTTCAAAAATATTTAAAGAGGTATTGCTCTTTGTTTTTGGGAAATGGGGGAAAGGTCCTGTGACAACTGCTTTCTAAGCAGAGACTGGTTATTTTTCATATAAAAGTAATGGAAGCCTATTAAGAGTCTAATAGGAACCTAGCACCTTTTCTAACACAAGCTATCATTTCAAAAAAGAGTAGAAAATAAAAAAGACCAGGATTCATGTACAGGTCAATTTCTTAATAAATCGTTTGATGTTTTGAATCACTTAATTTGCACTTCTATTGCTTATTTTGCAGGATTTGAGGCAACTTAAACTCTAACCTGTATTTCGCAGGGCATCCTCTACTATTCTCACTAAGGTATGCGTGTGTGTGTGACAGTGCAGTAGTAGAGGTGGGAGGGTGGTTGGGTGTAAATGGCTTTCCCCCATTTCCAAGACAGTAACTGATCTGTGGAAGGTCTATAAGCCTCAATTACAAACTTAGGCCAAGAATGATTTGTTAAGCATTTTTATTCTAGGCAGAATAGTCTTTTATCTAAATTGGTTTGCATTTGAAAAGACTGTGCATTGTTTTATGGTTGTAATCTTCCATAAAATATGTTCACAATATTAAATATGTATTAATAAAATGTGCTTGTATGACTATAAAAAAATGAATAGATAATGACCTTAAATAAATTTGCAGAAATATTTTACATATCAAAAAAGTAATATGGTTTTGCAGTTGCTTCAGGTAATTTTGTTTGCTCTTTTCAAAGGTGAGACTTTTTAAAGCATTTTAAAATCTTCATGCCTGGGCATCCCAAAAATATCTTTTAAAGAACTTAATTTAATATCCTCATTATCCCATCAAGGTAATACACTTAGGAAATGACCATTATCCAAAATTTTATTGTCAATTTGCAAAATTTTCTAAAGTATGCAGGCCAAGCAGCGACTAAAATACCCAAAGCTTTTGTGTACATCTACAAAGATGTGCATATAATTTTCCATATAAAATCCTTAAAATGATTTCTGTAGTATTTTTTTTTATTATTTTTTTTTTTTTTTAAAAAGCACATTTTCCATGAAATATGTAGCAGGTCTTCAAAGATATTCACCGATCCACACAATATAAATGCCAATAAACATTGTATTTCTTGTGTGATGGTAATTTGTGTTGACAAGCATTGTTGTTTTTTTTTGTTTTTTTTTTTTTTTTTTTTTTTTTCCTGTCAATCAACAACATACAATTATTCTTTTCTAAATCTCTGTATTTAACCCAGCCAAAGCCATGTTATAGTTTCCTCAGATATATTATGCAGGGCTTTTATTTATTTATTTATTTATTTTAATTGAAATCACAATTTAATGACCACTGTCTTGAAAATATATATTTGACAAAATATTATCATTGCATATTCAGTATAGGTTTATCACATACCATTTTCATCCTCAGCTCTTTTGAGAAATTTTCATGTTAATCAGCCTGAAGCTATATAAATCCCACATTAAGAGCTTTTGTTAAGTCAATGCCACTTTGTGTGACCATTGCTTAATGTCACAGTTTTCTCTGCCAGATATCATGTTATCAAATCCTTTTAGGGTTCACAAGAGATGAACCAAGGAACAAAAATTCTGTTTCTAGTCAACAACTGATCTTTTGAGAAATATCTTTTATTTCTATTAAAATAGATGCAGGGTACAGACAATTTTTCATAAAATAAAACATTGTCAGAAAACAGTGTTCTCCTAAGCATCCCGGCTATTTGGCGTGGCTCTGTAAAAAAACAAGTTCAGGTCCATTAGCTACCTGATTCACAGTAGAATTGTTCATTTCAGATCAACAGAAGAAAGCTTTCAAGTACCTGTCATCTCTCTAAGTCACAATTTAGCCATCTAATTAAAGCTAGACTCTTCTTTGCTCTCACATTCTTCAGAAGTTTGGCAGAACATGACTGGGAATTGTCCAGATGGATTTGCTAGAGATAAATCACACTTGAACTACCTGATTGCCTTATGTGTTAAACTGTGCTAAGATGGCTAGATCTGTGAACAAAGGAAGAGCAGTGGATGACATTTATCTATACGTCAGCCAGGCTTTTGACACTGGAAGCACAGGGGCTCAGGCCAGGTGTGAGGAGGCCTCTGGCAGTGTGAGGCCACCAGGCAGAGGGACAAGCCACGCAGGAGTCTGGGCAGGATCTATCCTTGGTGTGTCCAAGAGGAAAGACCTGAGCAGCCAGGCCTGGTCTCACAGCTCCTGAGGTCCCTTCCTGCCTAAATGATCCAATGAAATGTGCATGATTTTTCAGCAAAATATAATTTTCCAGAGAAAGTATTCTGGTCAATTTTAGTACTTTCCTTTATATGCCTTCTTAAGAGAAACCTCATATGATGTTCATGCTCCCACAAACCAAAAAGGACATTTTTATGTTCTAGAGTACTGCTCTCAACCCCTCGGCTATTCTACAAATAAATTCCAATAATTTCTTGATTAAAATGTCATCAGGACAGATTCAGAGGATACTCTGACATATGAAATATTCAGTATATGATAATTTGATCACTTAATATTATTTGAGTCAAAATCCTAAGCATAAGAAGTTCAAGTTAATAAGGTTGATTTCATGCTGAAAATAATTTTATGTTATGTGATGTAATTTATTACATATTTATATGTGTAAGAAAAGAGATTTTTTAAATAGGAAATATGAGATCAGAAATGTAACAATTGTTAAGAACTACAGTGTGGCTGAAAAGCAACTATACACTCCACAATTCAGTTTAGCACAACTACCTGAAAGGAAGGTGTGGAGAACTGGGGTTGGCCTCTTCTCACTGGTAACTAGTGATAGGACTAGAGGGAATGGTGTCAAGTTGCACCAGGGAAAGTTTAGGTTAGAAATTAGGAGACACTTCTCAGTAAGAGCAGTTCAGGAGAATGGGTTGCCCTGGGAAGTGGTGGCATCACTGTCCCTGGGGTTGTTCAAGGAAAGGTTGGATGTGGTTCTTAGGGACATAGTTTAGTGGGTTATATTGGTGGTAGGGTGATGGTTGGACCAGATGATCTTAGAGGTCTTTTGACCTCAAAGATTCTATGAAAACATTGTTTGCAGTGTTGAAAATAGTACTGTTACTCCTGAAGACCATTTGAACTCCTTCTGTAGGGTATACACTATGCAAAGTCTGCTTTTGCCTTTGCCATCTTCCCAGAATTGTACCAGTCATTGCTGGAATGAAGGAAAATAAAATAAAATAAAATAAAATAAAATAAAATAAAATAAAATAAAATAAAATAAAATAAAATAAAATAAAATAAAATAAAATAAAATAAATAAAATAATA
>NC_048893.1:144861864-144984922 GCF_011077185.1 Oxyura jamaicensis | reverse complement strand
AAAGGAAAGGAAAGGAAAGGAAAGGAAAGGAAAGGAAAGGAAAGGAAAGGAAAGGAAAGGAAAGGAAAGGAAAGGAAAGGAAAGGAAAGGAAAGGAAAGGAAAAAGAAAAAAGAAAAAAGAAAAAAGAAAAAAGAAAAAAGAAAAGAAAAAATGAAAAAGAGGACAGGACAGGACAGGACAGGAGAGGGGTGGGGGTGGGGGGAGAGGTAGGGAGTGGCTGGGGAGTGGCCTGACAGAAGGAGGGAGAGGGAGGGAGGGAGGAAGTGAGACAGAGAGGGAGAGAGAGTATTGCAGCCCAAAATAATTTAAAGGACATTCTCAAGTGTAAACAGAAAAGAAGAGCAGAGATTGTCATGTGAGGAAGTCATAGAAACAATTCAACAGCTCCCACCAAGCTGTAGTCTTACAATTAAGTTTCCTACATTTATTCTCACAGGCTGTAGATTGCCTAACTTTCAGTTTCTTTATTAATTTTGAAAACTGTGGAGGACCCAGAAACCTGGGTGAAGCTAATCAGGAACTTCATCTAATCAATGTCTAGCTTACCTGGATCCAAACAGAAACATCAGATATCCTCTTTTGTAATCACATTAAAACTCAGGCTGCATAGAGGCAATAGAAGATAAAACCTCTTTTTGTCAGGAAACAGAAAAGGAGATTATATTCTAACAGGAAGAATTTATCTCTAAGAAAAATCAGGAACATCTTGAAAAATGATAACTGGCTCCAGGTTACTTGATTTCTGTTTTAAAAAGCCAAATCCTGAATGAAGGAGTCAGAAAAGAAGGTAAACAACAGATTTACCAAGAGCAGGGATGGTTTGAGCAGAGCAGAGCCCAGCAGCAGGGATGTGAGCAAAGCCAACACAGCTGCCCAGGACAAGAGGTTCACTCAAAACTGCTCATTTTGGATTTTGGAAACAGACATAGAATAAAGAGCTGAAGTGCCTTCCAGAGGCTTGCATTCCCACATGGAGTCAAGAAAAAGCAAACAAATGTATATATGGTAGCTGCTTGGAAAAACTCGTAGACTTTCAACCAGTTTGAATGTTGCATAATCTTGCCAAGCTATTAAGAGGCAAGATAGCTTCTAGATTATAAGTTATTTCTCAACACAGTTTCAGTGACAAATAAAAGAATATAAATCACCTTGCTTACCACATGCTCAAGTAAAAGTTCTATCTAAAATATTCCAAAGCTAATAAAACCTCAGTGAGCAGAGCAAAATGTGGAATTTAACCTCAGTGGGAAAAAAAAAGGTCGTTCACACATAAGTGGCTGTGATTAGCTCAAGGGCTCAAGGCACACAACACTGTCTTTTTCTTAATTGCTGAATTTTGATTTTGCCTAATTCTGCTCCTAGTTTATTCCTCTGAAAACACCACGAAAATGTTCAAAAACCAAAAAAAAAAACAAAAAAAACAACAACAACAAAAAACTATTATTTAGACAACAGATATATATATATATCGTATTATATTAATCAGAATTTTGAAATTATTAAATTTATTTTCCTTTCATGTATTACATGGAGGAGGGATGGTGGGGAGGGCAGGGAGGGAGAGAGAGAGAGAGAGAGAGAGAGAGATTTTTTACATCAACAAGGTAACAAAAACAATTATTTCTGCTAGATTTAATCTGAGCATTTGCAATGATAACAGAATATAGAAGACTGAGAATTTGGACCTAGCCATTTATTATACAAAATCTCTACATGCACATCTTTGTAGAACTAAGCATTCACTTAGTACACATAACTCGTAATAGAGTGGACAAAACTCGTAAGGCAACTGAGGAAAGCCCTGCTCAAACACATATCAATAAAGTATTTTATTATTTATGACACTAGAAATGTACTTAAATTCAGACTCTACTGTTTCGTAGACCTATAATACATTTTATATTTCAAGATGACTTTAATTTTCTGAAGTTTATATATAACATGAAGTTTATACCATTTTTATTCTATTCATGATTTCATAGAATCATAAAGGTTGGAAAAGACCTCCAAGATCATCTGGTCCAGCCATCACCCTACTACCAATGTCACCCACTAAATTATGTCCCTGAACACTATGTCCTTCAACAACCCCAAGGATGGTGATTTCACCACCTCCCTGGGCAACCGGTTCCAATGCCTGACTACTCTTTCTGAGAAGAAGTGTCTCCTAATTTCCAACCTTAAACCTCCCCTGGTGCAACTTGAGGCCATTCCCTCTAGTCTTATCACTAGTTATCTGTGACAAGAGGCCAAGCCCCAACTCCCAAACCTTCCCTTCAGGTAGTTGTAGAGAGCTACAAGATCTCCCCTGAGCCTTCTATTCTCCAGACTAAACAAACCCAGTTCCCTCAGCTGTTCCTCATAGGACTTTTGTTCCAGGCCCTTCACCAGCTTTATAGATTTTCTCTGGATATGCTTCAGTGTCTCAATGTCTTTCTTGTAGTGAGGGGCCCAAAACTGAACACAATACTTGAGCTGTGGTCTCAGTAGGGCAGAGTACAAGGGGATGATCAACTCCCTGGTCCTGCTGGCTACACTATTCCTGATACAGGCCAGGATGCCGTTGGCATTCTTGACCACCTGAGCACACTGCCAGACTCAGCCCCAGATTCTTTTCCTCTGCACAGCTTTCAAGCCACTCTGCACCAAGCCTGTAGCATTGCATGAGGTTGTTGTGGCCAAAGTGCAGTTCCCAGCACTTAGCCATGTTGAACCTCATCCCACTGGCCTCTGCCCATAGACCCACCCTGTCCAGGTCCCTCTGCAGGGCCCTCCTACCATCCAGCAGACCAACAGTTCTCCCCAAGTTGGTGTTGTCTGCAAACTTACTGAGGGTGCACTCAATTCCCTCATCTAAATCATCATTAAAGATATTAAAGAGGTTGGGCCCAATGCCAACCCCTGGGGAACACCACTTGTGACCAGTCACCAGCTGAATTTCACTCCATTCACCACCACTCTCTGGGCACAGCCATCCAGACTGTTTTTAACCCAGCAAAGAGTGTACCTGTCCAAGCCATGGGCTGCCAGCTTCTCCAGGAGAACACTATGGGAGACCATGTCAAAGGCTTTGCTGAAGTCTAGGTAGACTACATCAACAGGCTTCCCCTCATCCACCAGGTGGGTCACCATAGAAGGAAATGAGGTTGGTCAGGCAGGACTTTCCTTTCATGAACCCATGCTGACTAGGCCTGATTCCCCTGCACATGCTGCATGATTGCATTCAAGATGACTTCTTCCATCACCTTTCCTGGCTCCAAGGTCAGGCTGACAGGTCTCTAGTTCCCCAGGTCCTGCTTATGACCCTTTGTATAGATGGGCATCACATTAACAATCTCCAGTCATCAGGGACCTCTCTGGATGACCATGACTACTGATAGATGATGGAAAACGGCCCAATAATCACATCCACCAACTCCCTCAGCACCCTCTGGTAGAGCCCATCTAGCCCCATGGACTTGTGACAGTCCAGGTGGAGTGGCAGGTCTCTAACTGTTTCCACCTGAATTGTGGGGTGTTTCTTCTGTTCATAATCCCAGACTTCCAAGTCAGGAGGCTGAGTACTCTGAGGATAGGTGGTCTGGCTGGTAAAGACAGATGTAAAGAAGTCATTAAGAACCTCAGAACTTCAGATGGCCGTCATACGTAAACACTGCAATATTATTGCTGCAAGAACAAGACATGCAGTGAAAATAATCTCTGTACAAGCACTACTCATCTTTTTAACTCATATAAGTTTCTACTGAACTTCCTCACATTAATAAGGAATTTTCAATTCTACAACAATCAAAAGTAAGTGGTTCATTAAAAGGAGCCAATATTCTTCTGTACTGTGCAAAAATATTTTAGAATGTATGAGGTGATTAAGATAGACTCCATTTCAGACATATCAGTAGATCAGTGGATCATATCAGTATATCAGGATAAGTATGTTTAATTTTACCCCACCTCTATGTTATCATAAATAAGCAAATGTATCTAATTTGACAACAACCTTTAATGCTTAAAAAAGACAAAAGCCTCATTTAGCTCCATAAAATATTTATTTATATAAAAGATTAGTTACAAGGGAAAGCAGTTTTGGAGTAAATATTTTTTTGTTTTGTTTTGTTTTGTTTTGTTTTGTTTTTGATGTTTTTTGTTTGTTTTGTTTTGTTTTGTTTCATTTTGCTTGTTTGATTGTTTTGTTTTTGTTTTTTCTTTAGTATTACTTTCAAGACTGATGATCCTATAAGAGCCATTGATACGTAACAAATATTGATGTCTTCATATGATCTTTCCCAAACACACACTTCGGGTGCAATCCCTCCTCATCTTTTATTAAAAACTGCTCCATTTACTTAAAACAGGTTACTTGTTTTAGGAAAACCAGGTGTGCACTGATCTTCCTCACATGAAGCATGAATTCTAAGTCTGTTAAATCTGGTGGAAAACAGAAGTAAAACAAGGAAATGTGTTTGCCTGATGTTTAAATATTATTACACATTTTCTATCTAGCACCATCTAGCACCCTATTTCCACTAGGAATTTGACAATATTTGGATTCACCATTCAACACCTAAGCAACTCTATTTATAGAATATTTTTTTTTTTTTTATTCAACATTCTTGATACATGCAGAAGCTGTATAAAAACAGATGGGTTGTTGAAAAGATAGGAATTTCATGCACGTATTAGATCAGGTAAATCTATTTTCCACAACAAAACGGAAAAACACCACCAACAAAATGTTTTCCCCACAACATAACGTTTCCTTGCAGTATTCTTTTTTCTTCCTAGTTTAGTATGATGCAACATTCCCAGCAACAGAACTATTGTGCAAACAAAAATGAACCCACAATGATATATGAAAAATTCACAGGGAAATTCAATAAATTTTGTTGAAGTAACATGCTACCTTGAAAGAGGCAGAGGAACTCTAACTCTGTCTCAGCATCACCATATTGTGTATTCCTTTGTGCAATGTTTTGTATTTTCTTTTTTCCCCCAGGGAATGTGAAAAAGATCTATAGCACCAACTCATAGCTTTTCTGTAGATCTACTGACTTCAAAGTAATTCAGAGTCATTGTTCACAAAAATGACGTAAGAAATTTTAGGAATATTTTTAGCTAGGAAATTGCTCTCATACTCGAGTTTTTTGTGTTTTAGCAACATCATTTTTAGCAATTTGTGCATACCAAGATAAATGAATGTCTGTGGTAAAAGTCCCCAGAAAACAAACAAACAAACAAACAAAAACATTTTTATTTCCTTTGTTACTTTGGCTAAGGGAGAAATCAGGGACTTTTTTTATCAGATATTTTCTGGCAAGTATTTACAACTAAAAATTATCCATAGGAGCAGAAGATGTCATTTCTGGTATTCCTTACACTAGCTAGTTTTAATCAGACTTCCCTTCCATTAAAGACAAATTTCTATTATGGGCTGTGAATGACAGAGTTAATCTATGAAAGTCTATGGGAGATCTCTGCCCTTTTTTTTAACAGTATTTAATACTATATTTTACTGATAACCGGAATGTGAAGTCTAAAGAGCACAATTATCTAAAAAGAAGCAAATTGTGAAAGTAGAAACTTACTCATATTTTGCTAGGGGAAGAAAGACAAAACTAGAAGAAAATAACCCACCTTAAAACCTGACTTTGTAGTATACGTGAGATGGTCATTGTTAATAAATAAGTAAATAAATAAATAAATAGAAATGAAGAGTTAAGAATATTTGTCTCTGCAATAAAGAAACAACCTTTTCTTAAACCAGAGAAAACAAGATGATTTTCCACATTTATGTAAATGTTTTCATTCCCATTAAATAATGCAGTATTAAGTTATGGATCACAAATAAATCATGAAACAAATGTTTATTTTGAATGAAAACCTTCAGCTGAGTGTGAACAGTTAGCTGTAATTCCCAAGTGCACTAGGAACTGACAAAGCATGTTTACTAGACCACACAGTTGAAGTAGAGGAATGGCTGGCCCTAAACCGGCCTGACAAGACCTCTGCAAAAACACATGGAGACACTTTTCTGGGAAATTGCAGTTGTCTTAGTCTCATTTAAAATTAATAATTCACACCAAATCTTGTGCTAGTCACAGACTGCAATCAGGTCCTACATATCAGAGGGTCAGATAAAAAGTAGCTAGCTTAAACAAAAATGTCACCCAAACTTTTAGCTAACAAACATAAACCTAATCCAAGACTTTTTTTCCTTAATTCTAAAGATTGTAAACATTGTTTGATTAGTTTTTGATATTAACATGAAAGTAGATTCCTATGTTCTCTAACATGGAAAGAAGACCAAAATAATAATAATAATAATAATAATAATAATAAAAAAAAAAACAAACACCAAAACAAAACAAAACAAAACACACACACACACAAACAAAAAGGAAATCCCCACCTCAGAGCACAAAAATATTATCTATTTTCTCTATGTGAATCTCCTGTCATACAATGCAAAATTTGAGATTGACTAAATCAAAAACAATATTATGTGTTTTTTTTTTTTTTTTTTTTTTTTTCAGATTCTAGTAAGCTCCTTTCAAGTGGACTTCCACCATGTAACCTTCTCGATTATAAAGCTTTATTACTAGGCTAAAAATAGGAACGTTAGGTCAGAGTACAATTGTAATACTGAAAAATCCTCCCGAATCTTCTTTTCTGCTTATTCCTTCCTCAACTGTTCAAAATGCAAAAGTTCTTCCTGTCTCTACATATATATATTTACATGTATATTTCTTATGTAATTACTTAACTCCACAACGATATGCCCTCCCTCTCCCCACTGCAATAGATTCTTTATGGTTTAGCCTGAGATTGGTGGGTTTTGTGTACTATTTGATGTTTATTGTGGTTTAAACACAGATGTTAAAGGTGGAAAGTAAAACATGACACAAGAGCAACTAAGTGAAAAAATTAATTAGTGAAAGAATGGAAAATGGTATTTTATCTGATTATGTTTTGTCAATATAAAAAAAAAAAAACCTCTTAGAAGTCATAATTAAAATAAAACCTTTATTTTTCTTTTTGAAATAACATTACAAAAGGAGTATCAGAATAAAATGTGCAAAATTACATGGATCATGATCATGAGTTTCTCATTACATCATTTTTCTGTCAAGGAATCAACTACTTTCAACAATAGGATTTGACCAACAGAGATGATAGGTCCCATTTGAACATGCAAGATTAAAATTGGCCTTTGTTTTCAATTTTTTCCAAACTAGCTAAAACCGCTGACCCCACCCCCCCAATTCATAGTTTCAAAACATGACATTAACCGGAAAGATAACTCATTTTGTTTGACTGTTTCTTCACTGACCTGAGATTTTCATCCGAGAGCTTCATCTTGTGCCATTCTCACCAATATTTCAGCATTTCCTTGCAGAGATTATTTTTGTTAACATGATGTGAGTATAATATTGAAGAAAGTCACATACTTGCTCCAGGGCCCAGAGCTGGCTTTTCTTCTATTCTGCAAGTTGAACTTTTGCCCTTTTCTCATCAGTTCAAGTCCATTATGGCAGACAGGGAATGTTCTCCTTTGTGTACATCCTCTAAGCATCTACATGTAATACCTGCTTGTCTCAAACAACTGGAAGTAACATACACCTCTGCTTGAGATAAAATGGGTGGATGCTGAAGCAGGAAAATAACTTGAGATCAGATAGAGGTTTCTGCTTCAAGGCTGTCTGTGGTTTACTGAACTTTACAAAGAACAGCTGTTGCCTCATGCTTTTTCTTTCAAACTGCTCAAGCAGCCTTAGTTTCCAGCGACTCTCTAGTGACAGCACGTGACTCTGTGGCTTACAGGAGAATGTCTGCTGACAGATACAGAATCGGCAGATGATGAGTCCTGTAAATTAAAACAAATAACATTTTTTTTAGACAATAAAATCCAATAGCTTATAAATTTATTTTATTTATTTGTTATTTACAAAGATATATAAAAGATGCTGCTTGCTGGATACAGACTGAACTTACTTCTGAAGCCAGGAGAAGTCTTCACCAGTAAGGAGCAGGATCGTGCACTCTGCCTGGCTACTTCAGAGAAAAGGGAATGGGAAAGAGCATCTCCAAGATAGATGCTGAAGATGGCTTTAGAGATAAATCTGATGACTAATAACTCCTTTTTAAGAACTTTCAAGGAACACCAAGAGACTTGTGGTAAATACTCATTATGCATTTACTAACAATACCCTGTTCTTCCAGGAGATAGAAAAACATATACTGATTGACTTAAAAGTCTGCCTCTTGGGGTAGGCTTTTATTATACATTCTGAGTTTGTATGCTTTTATTAACATTTACCACTTGTAATGCAGTTAACAGCTGCTCACTGAAACCATTCTTCTTAATGCTTTCTTGCATACAATACGATGTTCTTTTCCTCTCGTTCTTGTAGAGAGAGAGAGCAAGAAACTTTGCCCTAAGACCTGAATAATAGCAATGGTATTTTTTGAGATAGTATTCCTGTGATGTAACATCACTTACTGAAAATAGGTGAAACCACCACTGCCAACAAGTGAATCATACATCTGGATATATTATCACAAAAATAGTATTTGTTTCCTTTGCTCCAAGACTTCTTAGGTTCTGTTTTCTACAGCTAATGATTTTCTTGTTCAAAAGGCCCTTAGATCTTCTAGGAAAAAATCTATATTTTGATTGTTTCAATGAAACAATGTTACAAGCTCTCCTCAATATTTCTTTAGAAAGGAGATTCTTAAACCTGTTTGTATTCCCTAAGTCCTCTTTTCCTTGTCAAATTAGCTGATGTCATTCAAAAATATTAACACTGAAAACCCCAACCCTAGTGCTTCAAATCAACAGAGATGAGCTGGATGAAATCCACTGCCTACTTAGCCTTAAACGTGAACTCAGGACCTTCTGAATTAACTGGTTTAGTTCAGTCAGTAATACTTTTTGACCTACCTGCATGCATTAGATTCTTACTTTCTACTCTGTAAAAAAAATAAAAAAATAAAAAATGTTGAGGTAAAAATATTGCTAGAGCAGCAGGGATTTTGTGCATGGATGTGGGGGGGGGGGGGGAGGGGGGGAATCACAATATTGTGTTTGCTTTCTCTCTCTATCTCACATTTTAATATTATCAGTGATGGTTAAAGTTCATAGTAAGGCAATATTATCTCATTTGTCTATGAGTGAACTTTGTAATAGAGCAATGGTTTCTAGCAACATGGCTTGAAATCAGTCTCATGAGAAATCAAAGCAAGCAGTCTCTCATGGTCATAAAAACAATATGTCAGATAAAACTAAGGATGAGAAGGTGTTTAAGATGAGAAATGTGAAATAAATCTATAATAATAATAATACATTTCTTTTATGATTCTGACATTCTTAATTATCCTGTATGAATCCAAATATAATTTAGCTAAAATATATATGAACAAGTAGTTTTAAATTAAGTTAGTTCTCATGACTTAGCAAAAACAAATCATAGGCCCCGTAGTTTTTTGAATTTTTCTACCTGAATTTTTCACATTAAATTGTATCTGGCTTTTTAAAAATACTACTGTACAAAACAATTATAAAATGTTCACTTCACCAATTACTTTTATACATTTTATACCTTGTGAAAACTACATTACATGTCTAAAAGTAAAGTATTGTCCTTCTGGTCAACCTAGGTGTTAACCAACATTTACACAATGAACCAATATTTGCATGATGAGGTCAAGTCATTCAATAGTTTATAGTAGAACACTGTTGCATACGTCTAAAGGAGAATGAATGAATGAACAAATAAATAAATAAATAAATAGATAAATGTCTTTTTAATATTTATGTCTAGTTTCAGACAGCAGAAAAAACTATGCAGCCCAAGGAAAGATGTGAAAAACTTTATAAATCTACAAGCTTGAGAGAATATGAATATGAATATTTCTTCTTTATCCCACATTATTTATTAAACTGTTGACACTTAATATATAGATTAACTACTCTTGCTATTTTAGCCAGCTAAAGAAACTGTAGAAAATACTGAAGAGGGTACATGGCAGACTAGATTTAAAAAAAAATAAAAATAATAATAAATAAAAAAAATAAGTCTTGTATATTTGAAAAATAAATTGATATAATTAATCTAATTTCATTATGATAAATATAATTTCATTGACCTTTAACAGCATTTTTATTATCTGTTTCCTAAGAAAGTAATCCTATTATTGACAGTTTTTCCTGGTATAAAGTTAAATAACTTTGAGCTCTTAAGACAAGAAGCTAATGTTCCTTGATGGATAAACTTTTTCTTAAAATAGGAAGTTGTCCAAAAAAGCTATTAATATACGTTTTGTTCGTTTGTTTCCAAATTCCAACAATTTTGATTTTATGTGTTATAACAACTCTTGTTTCTGTTCTTTCTTTGTCTTCTCAAAATTAACAGAGCCTTGGCTACGTGTTATAATATGTATCTTTTATTTTTTAAAGGATAAATGGATTAATTTCATAGTTTAAATTTTTTTCCATTACTTTTCAAGAGGAAAAACAAGAATTAAAAAAAAAAAACTTTTAAGTTTTCAGCCTATAAACAGGAAAATTCTTGTTTTTCTACAAAACTAGTAAGAAATTTAATTAAGAAAAAAATGTTCTTGTAATTTTGGCACAATGTGCCTACTATTTCCTGTCATTTATTGCACATGTAGATTCCAGAAATCTACACATTTTTCTGTTGCTTTGAATTTCTGTAATATTTCACAACAATCCCTCCTCAGATAAAGGGTTATGTGTGAGACAACATTGATTCATTCTGCTACAGGTCATAAAGTTGATTTGAAACAAATTCTTGACTTGAAATATGCTAATGAATATGAAACATTTTTGCTTTATTAATCAAGAAGTTTTTTAATTTTACCCACTGTAGCAATTAAACATTTTGAAAAATTATTTAAAATTGATTTTGATTTCATAAGTGTAGCAGTTTGTTGTCATAATCCTGCCGTTTAAATATAATAAGCATCAGAGAGAATACAAAGGTAGTAAAAATTAAAAAGAATTTGTTTTGAGACTCAAGAAAAGAAGGAAAGAGCTCCTTGAAAAAGATGAGGAAAAAAAATCATAAAGCACCTTGAAAAGAAACTTTATGTTGAACCAAAACTTTAAAGACAGCCATACACCATCTAAAAAAGACACCATCAACCATCTAAAGACTTTAAGTCAAAGGAGAATAAAATATTTGGGTACTGTTTTACAGACCTTTTTCAGTAGATTTTGATGGTCTTGAACAGAATGAGTTTTTAAGAATGTGTATTATAAAAACAGAGTTTTTATAATAAGGAATTCCTGAGTCTTTCTCCATTTTACCGTTATGACAGACTGCATCACTATCCTGTTTGTCACATTTTCTCCTGCAGATAGGACAGATTTTAGGAGAATAAGTGTTACACTGTGTGAACCTGTATAATCAGCAGTCTTTAAAACATTATTATTCTTTAAAGCTTCTACATTATTTTTCTGTTAAGGTCACTCTCTCCCCTAAAGTATGAGCCAATATTCATCTCATTTTTTTCTTACTAGTTATAGGAGAGCTGACAATTCAATTGCTTACTAAATTCCTTTTTTTTTTTCAGCATCTTCAGACTCCAATCACTTCATGATCATGTGGTGCCAAATACAGAGACCCTAAAAATGAAGCTTACACCTTACTTTCTACAGTTTCTATCAAAAGAGAAGTGGATTTGAATAATCATTCTAACCTGCTTCTTTTGCTTCTTTTCTTTCCTTCTGAAAGAAGCTTAACTAGTTTTTTGTCATCTTTGCTTCTGTCATTGTGCATCTTACCTTTTTTTTTTTTTTTTTTTTTTTTTTTTTTTTTCAGGTTTGCTCATTTTTCACTTTCTTTAGCAGGTCTGAAATTCATATCCCAACCATTCCCAACCATTCCTTCCTGAAGATCTCCCCCAGTGTACTTCCTTTCAACTCTCTGGTGCCCACTGCACACTATATGCCACAACAAAACAAGAACAAAATGTTACTGGTCTGTGTTTTTACAGCCAATTCGCTATAATCACTATCCTTTGTATTTTATAACACAAAGTACAGTACATCATCTTCAGGAACAGGGAGGCTTCTTCTCAACTATTTTTATCAGATTTCTGTTTGTGCTCTCTTTCCAAGTTCTTTCTGAAACTCCTCTGCTATCTTTCTCACACTCCATGGTGTCCATTTTGAAAATAAGCAGAGAATTTTTGACTCATGCATTCAAAATTAATCAAAGCAACAAAGTGTATTTTGAAAACACATTTCCTGAATTGGTAAATGTAGATCTTTTAGATTTTTTTTTTTTTTTCATATCTGTTACCAATTAAAAACTATATGTAACCTGGCACACAGTGTGCAATACATAAACTACTGGAGTTACTTTAAGTTTACGTATTTGATTTTTCACTGAGTGATATCCTTAAGATTTACTCTTTTTAGCTTGATAAAGATCTTTTTGTCTTGATAACATCACACTTTTACATTTTTAAAAAATTGACTGAATATTCTGTAAATTATATGAGTATATATATAAATATATATCAAAACACATTTTTCTGCAATTTGGTTAACATTGATAAATGTAAATGGCAGTACATGGATCCTAAAAAAAAAAAAAAAAAAAAGTATATGCAAAAACTATCTGAGAGGAGGCCTCCAAGATGGCCTACTTTCTTGACAAAAGAGTCACCTTCTTCCTTTGAGAAATCTTTATCTTTTTCCTTTAGACATTCATACAGGTGAGATTACTGAGTACATGTTTCCGTCCTCTCATCTTTGTTTTTGATATTACTTTAGTGATTTATTGTCACCCTACACTGAGCCTAGCTCTTTTCTGATTTTAGGTATCAGTTATTTCATTTTTTGCCATGTCTTCAAAGTCAACTCACATTTTTAAACTGGTAAGGCAGCATGGAATCTAATAGCTTCACAGCAACCTACTCTGGAAGTTTATCTTATGAGGCAATCTTATGGGAATCTGTATGGAGGTGTTTTTTTGTTGTCGTTGTTGTTGTTTGTTTGCTTGCTTGCTTGTCTTTATCTAGGAAATGTAGGAAATGGACTCGTTCAGCTTATTTCCTTCAGTGGTTCCTCGTGAAGTAAAGAAATGATGACTCCTATATCCCAGGTTTTTAGGAAAGGGAAAGGAACTTTTCTTTATGCTTTGGTCCTATTGCTAGGACCACATTTTATTACTGGATGTAAATGCTCAATAATGCTTGAATTAGAGTGATCATATGAAGTTAGGAAATTAGCAACTGTTTCTATAAGACTGAAAAACCTAAATGACAGGCAGCAATTAGGCAGTGCCTGTACTTAATTTTTATTTCAAACATGATGACATTGGAAAAACTGAAGCATTTCCTTTCTACTCTAGTATTTTATTTATTTATTTATTTTATTACTGTTATTTCCCATTCTTTGTACTGTCCTCACACCTACCAAGCCAACAAACAATGAACAAAACAAGAGGTGGGGGAGTGCTTTTTTTTGTTTTTTGTTTGTTTGTTTTGTTTGTTTTGGTTTGGTTTGTTTTTTTTTGTGTGTGTGTGTTGTTTTTTGTTTTTTGTTTTTTTGTTTTTTTGTTTTGTAAAGTGAAGCTATTAGAAGATGACTTACTGAGTACATTCCCATGACTTACTGAGTACATTCATACATGAACATATGCAAGGTGTTCACTGAAGACGGACTGCTGCTTTGAAGAGCAACAATAATATTATCATGGAGACTACTGAAAGCACCTTCACAAGCTTGAGAGACAACACAAAGCATGTGGTGACAACTAGTGCTTAGTATTTTAGAAGCACTGGAAGATAAGCTAGTACAGTAATTTAAAAGTATGGATTTGATACGGGGTTAGGAAAATTTAAACAATAAATAATTTAACAAGCACATTCTGTTTTCTACCTGATACCCACATATTACTTCAGCCAGAGGTACCATAGAAAATATATATATATTTCCCGTTAGTTCTACCAAGTTAGAAATAACAAAAGTCCTATATTGCATTTTGCAAGCCCCTTCTTGCTTGAGCATCCACACCACTATATGAAACTTCCACTGATACTGTATGGGAGGAAAGATGGTTGAGATAGGGATTGGTTTTATAAATTTGGTATACAAAGTCCATAAAAGCTGAATTGCTGTAAGGAGAAAATCACATTTGGGTTACCAGAAGATGTTAGCAGTGCGTGGAAAAATAGATCTGAAGGTCATTTGGGTGTGGATACATTTCACTGATCTTGAGATACCTGTAATGTAGACATGTATGTTGGGAAGTGATGAATTACTCCTTCTAAATGTTTGCTCCTCTGAAATGAGCATAAGGAGAGTCTAGATGACTACATGGCAATTCTCTAAAATTAGGAAAGATAGGTCCTAGTCCTGGGTTCCTTTTCACTGGATTTTTTCTCTAAAATTAGGAAAGATAGGTCCTAGTCCTGGGTTCCTTTTCACTGGATTTTTTACCTTTGTAGAAAGCACATGTATGCATCAACACTAGCTTTTATTGTGTCCACTGCCATTGGATATTAGTCTATTCTAAGTTTGTTTGTTTGGAAAAATCATGTCAACTTGCACTTGAGACTGTTTACATGAAGCTTCAATAAAGCCATATTTTCCCCTTCTGGAGGAGAATAATATTCTTTCAAAAAGTGCTAATTACTGTTAGAGTGTTGTTGAAAATATGACTGTCTATATTTATACTCACATACCATGTTTATAGTTTGACTTTTTTTTTTTTTTTTTTTAATTTTATATTCTTAGAACTAAAAGCATCCTCCCCTTTTCCCCCTCCCCCACACATATTGGACCAGAACTAATAAGAAATGAATCAGCTTCCTGAAATGCAATATAAACTTCTAAACACTTTATATCCTATTCTTTCAGTTGTTGCCAAGACAAGACTAGAGCATGTAGCTTTAATGTATAATCAACTGGAAGAGGTTTACAGCAAATGCTACACAAAATGTTTGTTAAATTTACTAGATACTAAACTTCCCATGGCTTTCACCTATACGCCTCACTTGTGCATTGCTGTGGTTTACAAATTTATGATCAAGAGCAGTTGCAGTTCCAGAATGGGACTGGTGTAATGCTGGTATATACACACTCCATTGAGCTAAGTCCTGCTTTTAGAGATTAAATGGAGCATGTAGGAAAAACAAAGGTTTTATGTTATTGCTCCTGGCACATGATATAATAAGAAACAATATGACAATATTTTAGCATAGGAATGTGCTCATGTATTAGAATAGATACAGAAAGAGCAAATAATAATAATAAAAAAGAACAATATTTCAATATAGTTGTTCTTAATATATATAAAATGTCATTCTTACAATTAACTCAAAACAATGATATGGTAACTGCTATTTTCCTAGGGTAAATCAGTAAATGTGCTTATGCAGGTTTGCTGCTGGTTTGCACTGGCATTGCCATAACCTAAATTTGCACAACCATAAACTGTCTAAATTCTGACACAGCGTCCTCTCGGAACAGTTGCGGATAGTGTATTCATCACTTATACTGGACAAACACTTATACTGGACAGAAAATTACAGGTACACAGACTACAGCCATAAAGCACAGTTTGAATATTTATGTAGTTATCCTAGAAACTATCAATAGAATGATGAAATGGGAAATGATGTTGGCTTCCTGCTAGGTGTCCTATTTGCCCCAAAGTATCATGAGCAAACCTTGCCTAAATGGTCTTCCATAAATTACTATGGTCAGAGGACAGAGTTTTGAAAAACAACTGCTATTCTTTTCAAATTTTATTCACAACTGAGCTTGGAGAATCAACTTTCCATGCTAGGAATACAGGCTTTTTATTAGACATCAGTGGACAGTGCCTCAGCTGATTAAGGGGGTAGCAATTCAACACATCATCAATACATTTCAATAGGGATGCAAGTTAAATTTCAGCAAAGTGCCTGTCAGAAAAACAGTAACATGCTATGAAAGACTTGTCCAGCTTGTATACCAACACTGTGTAATGGCATATTGTGTGCTAAAAATTGTTGACTGAGGTCTAGGCTTTGCAAAACAACATGTGCAACTGAGAGAGAGGAGCTGACTAGAGGTACAGGTGTCATAACTCTACTGATGGCCTTGCCAGACCCCTGGAAAGCTAACATGATTTCTCCTACTGTTGCCAAAATGCTGCAGAGTGTGTGTTTAAGTTTATTGTTAACCAGGAAGACCATGGTTTACACCCTTTTCCCACAATAATTAGCAAGACTCTTTCTCTCTCTCAGCTGCACCTTTCAGTCTTTCCCTCTCACAGGAATATCTGTGATATTCTCACAGGAATATCACAGAGGAAATTGACTCTTGTATATTATAATGGCATATTTAAAAGCTGTTTATGCAGTACATGTATATATGGAGTAAAGATTACTATTCCTGTATCAAAGTGTTATTTTTGCTCCATTTATAACATGGTCTTTTAAAGTTTATGTCCAATGTGTAAAGAAAATGAAAGCAATTCCACACACTTCTCCTATCTTGTTCATGCAAAACTCTAAATTAATTCAAATAGACTTTCTGCAGTAGCTAGACGATTCAATTTGTTGCTTCTGCACTCACTGTATTCATACTGTAAAAAAAAATAAATAAATATCAGAATTCAATATCAAAATTCACTGTGAACAAAGAAAATACTACAAAATTTTCAAAGCTACCATTGTTATGATGAGCTTAAATTATTATACATCATGAATAGTCCTGTAAGAAAATAAAAGATATCATGCTTTGCTAATATACATGGATTTATTTTTTTTTTGTCTTGTAAATTTTATTTATTAACTTTTTTTCTCATCACAAATGGTGTGAAAATTAGTGTCCACAGTTTCCAACAAAGGAATGAATAAATTAATGCTTTAATTTTCTGGAGAAGAGAGTGGAAAGGGAGATAATATTTACTAATGTATCATAACCAGTCACAGGAAATTTTGAAAAGCATATTTTTCTGTTCAAGAAAAGATATGTAAGAGAAAATGAGTGAAAATAAATGACTGAAATGATGGTAGCAATCACAAAAGATAAAAGTATTTTCAAAAAAGAGATTTGCGGTAGAAAGGGGTAGAAAGGGAGGGGGGAGAGGCTGAAAGAGAGAGTCTTAGAGAGGTTGAGAAGCTGAGGGACAGAGGTTCTAAGCCATTTTTATTAAAAATGTATATATAAAAAAATCAGCCTAAGACGATGGTGTTGAGTTTACATTCATACTATGGATGGAAGTCAGAGAAGTGAGGAAAAACATTACATTTCTTCTCTGTCCACCTGTCTTAAACTGAGTCAACCAAATTCACTGTTAAGTTACGTTTGAGATAGGATGAACACAAAAACTTTTCAGGTAGCTATTTTTTTCAGTTTTGGGTTGATTTCTTCCTAGAGTACTGCTCTAGGTTTACTGTTGCCAGGCATTTATGTTCAAACTCTAACAAAGGAGGAAGGAAGGAGGATCATTAAGATCATTATTATTATTTTTTTTTCTGATAAAGATGTGCCTTTTGGGTTGCTGAACATGAACAGGAAGAAAAAATGTGTGAAGAATATGAGAATATGATGCAACTAGGTTATACAGGGAGAAAATTAGAGGGGCCAAAAGACAGCTAGAACTTCACTTGGCCACTGCAGTAAAAGACAATAAATGTTGGTTTATACACATAAACAACACAAGAAGGACTAAGGAGAATCCTCATCCTTTACTGGATGAGGAAGAAAACATTGTGACAAGATCTGAAGTAAAGGCTGAGGTATTTAATGCCTTCTTTGCTTCAGTCTTCATTAGTAAGACTAATTGTTCATTATAATTATATTTATTCATTATAATATTACAATATATATTATACATTATATATGTATATTATATAATATATAATATTATATGTTTATGTATATTCATATAATTATATGAATAATTATAATTATTCATTATAACTCATTATTCAGTATCCAGCCTGCTAAGCTGGACAACAGAGACAGGAAGCAGAATGAAGCCCTTATAATCCAAGGGGAAATGGTTAGTGACCACGTTAGTGGTTAGTGTGTGGTCACACACAAATCTGTGTGGTAGGAAACCACCCAAGGGTGCTGAAGCAGCTGACAGAATACAAGACACTAAGTCACTTTCAATTATTTACCAGCAGTCATGGATAACTGGGGAGGTCACTGTTGACTGAAGGATGCTGAATGAGAGACCAATCTACAAAAAAAAAAAAAAAAAAAAAAAAAAAAAGGAAAAAAAAGGAAGGGATGAGGATCCGCGATCTGGGGAATTATAGCCCTGTCAGTCTGACCTAGGTACCAGGGAAGGTCATGGAAAAGCTCATCTTGATTACCTTCACATGGCATGTACAGGACAACCAGGTCATCAAACCCAGTCAGCATGGGTTTCTGAAAGGCAGATCCTTGACTAACCTGAGCTCCTTCTATGACAAGATGGCACACTTAGAGGATGAGGGAAAAGTTGTGGTCTAGTTTACTTGCACTTTAGCAAGGCATTTGTTACTGTTTCCCACAGCAGTCTCCCAGAGAAACTGTCTACTCATGGCTTGAACAGATGTACTGTTTACTAGGTCAAAAACTGGCTAGATGATTGAGTTTAGGAAGTCTTTGCAGAAGGATCTGGATAGGCTAGATCCATTGGCCATGCCCACTGTATGGCATTCAACAAGAGTATATACTGGGTGTTGCACATGGGTCATAACAGCCCTATGCAGAGGTATAGGTTAGAGGTAGAGTGGCTGGCAAGTTGCCCAGCAGAAAAGGACCCATGGATGCTGGTCAACAGCTCACTGAAATGAGAGAGCAGTGTGCTCAAGTGGCCGAGAAGGCTGATACTAACCTGGTATGCATCTGAAATGGTGTGAACAGCAGGACTGGGAAAAGGTTTTTCCCTCTGTACTCAACTCTGGTGAGTCTGCATCTTGACCAGTGTGTTTTGTTTGAGGCCCCTCACTACAAGAAATATATTGAGCTGCTGGAATATGCTCAGAGAAGAGCAATGAAGCTAGTGAAGGGACTAGAATACAAGACTTATGAAGAGCAATTGAGAGAACTGGAGTTGTTTAGTCTGGAGAAAAGGATACTGAGGGGAAACTTCATCACTCTCTACAACTACCTGAAAGGAAGTTGTATCACAGTGGGAGTTGGTCTCTTTCTTCTGGTGACAAGTGACAGGACTTGAGAAAATTACCTCAAATTGTGCCAGAGGAGGTTTAGATTGTACACCAGGAAAAAAAAAAAAAAAAAAAAAAAAAAAAAAAACTTCTTTATGGAAAGGGTAGTAAAGCCTTGGAATAAGATGCCCAGGGAAATGGTGGTGGTATTTAAGAGATGTGTATGAAGTGCTTATGGACATGGTTTACTGGTGGACTTGATAGTTTTTTGTAATGTTTGGACTTTATGATCTTAAGGGTCTGTTCCAACCTTACAGATCCTATGATTCTATGAACTAATGGCAGCATTCTTTAAAATATTGAAGAAACGGATCAAAAAACCCATATCTTATTCGGACATGGCTCTTACCTGAAAATGGTAGATACCTAATGTTTAGAAAGTCTACAGGTGTGTTTTTAAGAAGGGTGTGAAAACGTTTCATTGATGAGCAACTGTACAAAACCATAACATAGAATAGTTTTTAGTGAGTGTAGCAAAAGAAAGGTCTGTGTAGTATATAAATTTAATTTTTAATTGACTCTCAGAAGAGGGATTGAATGGATTTCAATGCTGCCTCTAAATTTTTTACATTCATACATACCTTCCAAACTTCATTAAGAAACCCACTCTGTAAACAGTTGTATCACATCTCATTAACAACAACAACAACAACAACAAAAATGGTAGAAGTGGTAAAGTCCACTCCTCATACAAGGGAAGTAACAAAAGGGAATCTATCTGAAAGTTAATGCTGACCAGAAAACAACTTCTTAGTACAGCAGCAGTGTAGCCTCAAACTACTTATCTGTTTAAACAAAACCTCCAAGACATTACTTGTTTTTTCTAGCTCTTAAATGTGTTGTTAGCTAAGTTAGCTAACAGCTTGATCCCAGCATAACAAAATGCAGTTCATGACCTGGTAAATGGGATGTTAGACATGTCTTTAGCTAATTGCTGTAAAATTATTGATGTTGCAGCAATGCGTCATGAGAAGAAGGAAAGAACAAGAAAAAATCCTAGCCTGCTTGTATGAATGGGCCAGTACATTTACTCCTGCATTATTGCTACTGCAAAATTACTATCACCAATATAGTACCAAAAGATTTTAAACTTAATTTCTCACTGATAGCAGAAGAAGAAAATAAAACTGGACTAACCTGAAGACTACATCTTCTAAAGCATTTAAAAAATGTAACCACATGAAAAAGAAATAATCTCCAAGTTCATATTAGAAATATATTTTTTTCTCATTCCATTATGCTGGTCAATTTGGAAAATTAAGTATCTCTGCTTTTCAAATGTCATCTTGCATTTTAAAACTTAATATATTTTTATCCTTGTGTATCGTAATGTAAGATTTTATTCGGTATGAGATTAAACAAATACTAATCTGAAACAAAAATAATCAGAGAATAATTCAGTATTTTATAGCCAAAATAACACAAGTCTCCTTAATTCATCCCATATCCCAAAGAATCAGCTGCTTTCTTGCCTTTAATTATTTATTTATTTTCCATTTAAGATTTAACTCCTTGGAGCCTTTCACTGGGACTCTTGAGACAGAATCCTGATCTCACAGATCCAGCTTCTGGGTAGGGGCTACTTCTGTTCATATTAATAATATGTAAAGTGATACCAATATTAACTTCTATTTATAATAGTTGCAAAGTGCTGTAACAGTGGTATTATCATTGATCTTTATTAACTACCCCTAAACAAACCCTGGTGGTGTGTATTACAATGAAGATACTCATCAAGCACACATTGCTAAAGAGTTCTCTAATAGCTATGCTTGGGCTTGCTTGAGATAAAATGTTTCAGATTTCCTGATATGGTTTAGCCAATTTAATACATAAAACATTACAATTACTCCTACTGTGTTATTTGTTTATATAAAAGCAGAGACGGTGCACGATGTACTTTTCCTATTTTTTATTCTTTTGAAGAAAGAGAGAGGAAGAAAGCAGAGGCTGGTAGAGAAGAAAGCAGCATTCATAGTTTATGAGGCATTCATGAAAGAAGGTAATACATTTAAAACGTTTAAAACTGTTTCAAAGCAACCTGGAAGAAGGATTTAAGGTCTGAACTACCAATAGACCTTGACACTCAGCTGGTCTTATTGCAGGGTCAGGGAATTGTGACACATATTGACTCCAGATCTGCCAACTGTTCCAGCAGTCCTGTCATGTTTAGTAAGACTGCTCATGTGTGCAAGGTCTTGCAGAATCAGATTCAGGAAGTAAAAGGTGATGCAGAAGAAATGTGTCATGAAGGAGCATGTATTAGCAGGGCCAGACTTAAGTCATATTTTCACTTCAGCCTATGATTTAAAACATATCTTTCTTCACTCCATCTGACGTACTTTACTCAGCCTTCCACTCAACACTTGGATTCAGAAAAAGATGTAGATCTAAGTATGATGTCTCTTGCAATAGCTGCATGTAAAAGATTAAACTACTTTTCTATTCTTCAGTCATTTTTATCACCTTTCTAAAACTCAGAACTTAAAAGAATTATTTATCTGAAGACAGATGGATGTAAAGTTGTGTTGGATAGGAACTGTCAGGCCAGCCCAGTATTTCCCCAGTGATCTGTGTGTTACTGTAATACTTGTACAGAATAGCAGTAGAACTATAAGACATTTCGTCATAGTTTTCAAATGTTTTATTTTGAAAAATTAGTGTTACATATGTCAGTTTTCATTCAGCAAAACCATTCTTCTTTAAACATCGTAGCATTACCTAAACATTGATCTTCAATTATTTTAACAGAATTACGAAAAGAAAGAGGTATTTTAAGGTAAAGTGTTTGTTGTTTTTGTTGTTGTTGTTTTCTGAGAAAAAGTTAACCACATGCTTATAACTTTGGGGCTTTTTCTTTCAAGAAAAACAAAAGATAACCTTAAATTTTAATCAGAGCTATAGGTTTAAAACTCTACAATCTTGGAAATCCATAGAAATTCTAATTTCTTAAGCAGAGACTGAAAAAAAAGGGGGAAAATAATCAGGTGAAATTCCAGTATCATGAGCTTTCATTTCACTTGCATAACATCTCACCTGGTTTATCCCTTTTCAGCTGCAAGAGTATTGCACAGAACATCCATGGTATTTATGAAAGGCAGACTACATAAAGCTATGTAGTTTGTACTAAAATAAATGTCTTTTGTTTTACCAACTGAAGCTGTTCATTTTTAAAACAAAATCTAGTGCTGTAGACATTTTAAAAAGAAACCTTTATAGTTCAGCAGCTATGATTTACAAGACTTATGTTCTGCATTTCACATAATAATACATTCACATAATAATAAATTACTTAACTCTGATTTAAATTTGACCTCTTTAAGAAACTTTTATTTATTTATTTATTTATTTATTTTTTCCATAGAAGAATTTGGATGATATCACCGTGTTCAATCTTTTCTCTTCTTAGCAGTCTCTGACCAAAGCTGAATCTTCAATTAATTTCATGAAGTTTTTTTGTGACTAATGGTTTTGCAGTGGTGTTTTCTGTGAAGAAAATAAAATTGACTATGCAGCATTTTGGTGCATCACAAGGCTAAAATCATTGTAATCAGGAAGAAACATGACTGCAGCACAGCAGGCAAAGAGAAATTATATTTCACATCATTTACTGTGCCAGATATTGCTAGAAAATAGAAAATGTATTTTTCCTTAAATAATAATAATAATAATAATAATAATAATAGTTTATATCAAAAGGTTTCAGTTTTACACAGAAAACACTTTCTGCTATAGAAAAAAATCTAACCAAACATTCCTGAACAGCTGTAGTAAGTACTTCAAAATTTTTAGGGCCTGCATCAAAAAGCTATTCATGTTTCCTTATTAACCCATAACACAACCTTAGAACAAAACAGAGCTCTGAAAGAATATATTCCAAACATTCAATATGGTGGTGCATATAAGAAGTTATCTTAAAGCTAGTATACACCAAAATGAATAATTTTCAAAGTTGAAGTAATACATACCTGGGAAGCAGCTGTAAAACAGGCTATGAAATCTATTGTTATGACTGACTAGGGAGATTACTTCAAGTGTATGAATCAAACCTCTTCCTATTTAATGGCAAAAAAAAAAAAAATGTAGCCCTTATCCTATTTTGAAACATGATTTCCAATAAAAAAAATAATAAGAATTTGTGCAAATAAGGTGGGGACAGAATTTTTATCTTGTGTGTGTGCTTGTGTGAAAAATTACATTCTGTTATTTGATGAAACTTAGTATTCTAATGTACTTTTTTTTTTTTTTCAGAGAAATAAGAATATCCATGTTAAATATAACACTGTTCACATTTTAGCTTTATAAAAGAAACAATATTTTTCTGAGTTTCTGTGCTTTAATACAGTTGCTTCAGAAATATTTATATCTGAACTTTTTTTTTTTTTCATTTATATTTACATCACTTCCCAAAGTTCTTCTAGCCAAAGAAATTTCTATTGCTTATTTAACAGTAGTATCATAAGCACTGGGAATGTGAGTAGGAAAAAGGGGTTCTAATTCTTGTCCCACGTAGATGATTTTCTCACTAACAGTGATGTGCAAACACACCTATGTGCAGGTCACTACTGAACAGGATGCCACAAATATAAAGACATGCATATACAGATAAAACTGCATATTCCCAGTGAGGAGATATTTAAGCTATTCTCATAGGGTATCTCAACAATTTTTAGACATAAAAAGAGAGCATCTAATACCCATTAAGTATAAGGAATTATGTATACATACTCTTGTCTATATTAGAGAATTTGCATATACACATACCTATGTACACATATATACACATTCATATAGAAACATCTGTGGGTATGTGATGAACCACATCATCACAGCTAAGTAAATATCCAGATGCAATTTCCATGGTCAGTAACCAAATACAAATATCTATGTCACAGTGTCACTGTAAAATATCAAGGAACCTGTGGCTCTTTATTTAGCCCATTTTTATGGGCTAAATAAATGATTACTGGTATTTGAGACCAACCAGGTCTACCCATTTCAATCCAGGTGGGTTTCAATCCAGACTGGGAAAGAGATGACCCAGTCTGGAATTGAAGGAAGGCCTCTCAGTAGCTTCTGCTTTCCAAATTCAACTGAGTTGCACACTGAAATAAAACATAACTGCATTGAACGTCAAAACTGCTCATGTTCTGACCGGTAGGCTAATCAAATGGAAAAAGACTAATCAAATGTCAAACAAATAGTCAGCATTCTAAAAACAGCAGTCAATTCAGAATATTAAAAAAGTAAATTAAAGCAAGCAGTATTTTGTGAAAAACAGAAACATCACAATTTAAATATATATTTAGTGTGTGATAATCCACCGAGAAAAGTTAGTTTTGAAGTCTTATCCAACTTACTACAAGTTAGAACCAAAACCTTCTTGAAAACTGAATCATATTAAGATTTCACAAATCTGATTTCTCCTTTAATATCATGGTTTAAAAAAACATTCTAACCCTGTTTCTAAACAAAAATAAATGGAAAAAAAATAGTCTGAAGAGACAGGACCTAATGGTATCATTCATTATTATAGATATAAATGAAATGTGAGGAGAATATGAAAAAGTGATTTTCATTTCTGAATTAAAATTTATTTTTGTTGGTTTGTTTTGCTTTGACCCCCACCTCCCAATAGGGATTAATGATTCAGTCTTCTTTATTTCTGTGCAGCATTTTATTTTTATGGTTTAAACACCTCTCATTTTCTGGAACGATCCCAATGCTTACATAAAGGGATTAAGGAATGATTTTCTTCTGAATATGAGCGAAGCCTCATTGTCAAAAAATCCCTACTTTCTTTTCCTGACTGTTCTCCTTATGACTTTGCAATCCTGAAATATTTACATCTTGACAAAGCCTGTGATATAATTCCAGAAATTTTACAAGAGGTTTGCTCCAAAATTTTCCACTTCAGTTGACAAGACATATGATATTCCCTGAGCATAACAGCTTTTCTGCCAAAAAATAAAATATGTTTCTACTTATTGCCAACCCACCTGACTCTACCTAAGTAAATTACTTGCCAAATCCATCAGCCTTGCCACCCAGAACCCTAAATCCATTCATTTTTTCTCAAATGAATATGCATTCCCTTACCTGCCAAATGAAATATCATTTGATGGACCTAAAACACACTAAAGCAGTCCCTCTCAAAAGTAGGGTGGAGGGATTTGATTCTCTTAATGATGGCCTTGTCACATGATGCATGGGCTCTAAATTCAGCGAACGAGATTTCATCTGTTTTTGCATGGATTTCCTCTGCTGGTGATCTGTGCAGAAGACAGACTGTGGCATAAAAGGGTCAATACAATTAGGAATACTCTCCAAGAGATGACAAAGAAACACAGCCAGTAGCTGTCAAAGAGACACTTTGAACCACAACCTCTACTAAATTCCAGTTCTCCTCAACAGGCATATTGGAAAATTTCTAGCTAAAGATCACCTTTATACTTGTTTAGTATATTTTAAGCACTTAGAATTAAAGAAGCTTTGGTGATGAAATTAAAGGAAGCAAATTAATTTATTCTCTTCAGCTCCCTCCCAACCACTAAAATTATAAACAGGCAAACAAGAATCAAAATGTCTTTTGCTTTTGCCTTTCATCACTGTTTAGCTCAAAATCACAGCCACAGTCACTGGTGGATCAGTACTACCATGCCAGAAGAGCTACAAATGGTAGAAAAATAAACTCAGGAGAGTAAGATCTCTTTATATTATATATTTATTATATATTATATATGGCTGTGTCGATTTTAAAAAAATAATAATAATAATAATAAAGACATTATTAGCAGGAAAAAAACTTGCAGAATCAATCAAAATGCAATCTTGATTGCATTAATCAACTGGGTTACTTAGTGTGGCTTGTAACCTTACCTCTTAACTGTGTTAACACAAGAGGAATTGTCAGTGCAAAGAGTGAAAGAAGGGAGCAAAAGAAAAATGATACCACACACGCACACACACACACACAAACAAAGTAATTAATAAATAAAAGAAAGGCCAAAGAAATGGAAAAGGAAAAAAAAAATATGTATATAAAGATATAAAGGAAAATAACCTAACCTAACCGGAGCCCAACCCCTTCTAAATGTAAGCAATTAGTTAATTTAGCATTTAGCAGTCTTAAGTAGTTAAATAGTTTGTGAGCTCCCTATACAGTCATAAAAATGTAGCAGATGCTTTCAAGGCAGTGTGTAATTATAAAGCAGCTATATATAGGTCAGGTTTGATGCTGTGAAACCCCCTCTTGAAACATGTGACCTAGAACTGCAGGTGTAGAACTTCATTCTCTTGAAGAGGGTAACACAGAGATCTCTACTTCATGACAGCATAGGCCTACTCATGCAGGTGTGCAGTGGGACAGTTCCTCTTGTTCATTGTGAAAAGAAACACAGAATAAACCTTAAATGTAAAACTTAGATTTCACTTCAGAAAGTTTCCAAACAATCTGACTTTATCAATGACAACATCATAGCAATCAGAATACATAACAGTTTTTAAAATTTACTCTTATTAGAGAACAGCTATTCTATCCTCTCCTCAAGTCTTTTAAGCAACCTTTTCTGTTTGTCTGGTTAATTTTTGTTTTGTTTTGTTTTTCTCCAAATTCAGACATCATTCTATTTCTAAAAGGTAACATCCCGGTACAATTAGGTTCTTATTATGCTAATTTCTCAGAGAAAATGTTTTAGCTTCTTGTCCAATCATGGTAATCCAAATAGATATCCACATACAACAGTTTACAAACTGAAATTTATCTCTCTCTATATATATACATAGTACATACATACTAGCCCTGCCATATTTTGTCTGATTCACAACACTCCTACTTATGTTACAGGTAATTATAACCTTAATTTCCTTTCATGTCTTCACTGGATGTGAACAATTTGGCTGATGTTCTGAACACGGAATTAATCTCTTTCCTGTATTAATGACAAATAAAAAGAAATGACCTGTTTTTATGTTTGGTGTGTATATACATATTTGCTGGAATTCATTTTTATTGCTTTCTAAGCTCCCCTGGTATCATGTGTTTTTCTCATTTCTTAAATCTTAATGTTCCAGTCTTCCATTTCCTGTATAAAATAGGTATAAGTGGATTAAAACGCAAGCATTAAAGACACAGTGCATATTGGATAATCAGATGATGAAATGCTAGCAAAGTACAGGGCTGATGCTCTTAGGTGCAATTCATCTCTTCACAAACAAATTGTATCTTTCCCAGAGATACCTAAACATAACGTTTAAATGGAAACTGTAGAAGTCCTTAAGAAATTTTGTAGCTTGGAAAAAGCTGCGTTTTCAGAAGTATTCTTTATGAAGTCTGAAGGAAAATAATATGCAAATAGATAATTTTCAAGGAAAGATGATTTTCAGCTCTTCTCAATATACATTTTTAGTAATCCAGAAATTACCATAATAAATCAGTATATTTGATTTTGTATTTCAGTGTTGACCAAAATCAAATATGAGATATTCAAATTCGATGTGAATGTTCAGATATCCACATCTTAAAAATATTATAGGTCAATATGGAATAATCTCATCTTCCATGTTAACCTTCCTTGAATACATAATCAATGGAGATTGGAAGGAGAAAATTCATAGAATCATAGAATATCCCAAATTGGAAGGGACCCATAAGGATTATCAAGTTCAAATCCTGGAAGCGCACAGGTCTAAAAAGTTTAGACCATATGTCTTAGTGCACATTCCAATCACTTTTTAAATTCAGGCAGGCTTGGTACAGTGACTACTTCACTGGGGAGCCTGTTCGAGTGTGCGACCACCCTCTCGGTAAAGAACCTCTTCCTGATGTCCAGCCTAAACTTCCCCTGCCTCAGCTTGACACCATTCCCACGGGTCCTATCACTGGTGATTATGGAGAATAGGTCACCTGCCTCTCCACTCCCCCTCGCGAGGAAGTTGTAGACTGTGATAAGGTCCCCCCTCAGCCTCCTCTTCTTCAGGCCGAACAGGTCCAGTGACCTCAGCTGCTCCTCATAAGTCTTCCCCTCTAGGCCCTTCACCATCTTTGTCACCCTCCTCTGGACACTCTTCAATAGTTTAATGTCCTTTTTGTACTGTGGTGCCCAGAACTGCACATAGTACCTGAGGTGAGGCCGCACCAGCGCAGAGTAGAGTGGAACAATCACTTCCCTCAACCAACTAACAATGCCATGCTTGATGCATCCCAGCATATGGTTGGCCCTCCTGGTTGCCAGGGCACACTGCTGGCTCATATTCAACTTGCTGTCAACCACAACCTCCAGATCGCTCTCTGTGGGGCTGCTCTACAGCGTCTTGTTGCCCAGTCTGTACGTATAGCCAGGGTTGCCCCGTCCCAGGTGCAGGACCCAGCACTTGCTTTTGTTAAACTTCATGCGGCTGGTGATCACCCAGCTCTCCAATCTGTCCAGATCTCTCTGCAAGGCCTTTCCACCCTCATCCGAGTCCACAACTCCTCCAAGTTTGGTGTCGTTGGCAAATTGGCACAAAACACCTTCTAGTCCTACATCCAAATCATTTATGAAAACATTGAAGAGGATTGGCCCTAAAATAGAGCCTTGAGGGACCCGACTAGAGACCTTCCGCCAGCCTGATGTGGCCCCATTTAACAGAACCCTTTGAGCCCTGCCCGTCAGCCAATTGATTACCCATCGTATGATGTTTTTGTTAAGTTGTATGCTGGACATTTTGTCCAGTAGGATCCTATGGGAAACCATGTCAAAATCTTTACTGAAGTGCAAAAAGATTACATCAGCTGTTTTCCCTTGATCAACTAGATGGGTGATCTTATCATAAAAGGAAATCAAATTTGTTAGGCAGGACTACCCCTCATGAACCCATATTGGCTGGGACCAATGACTACATTGTAACCCAGGTGCACTTCAGTAACTTCGAGGATCATCTTCTCCATAATTTTACCAGACACTGACGTGAGACTCACAGGCCTCTAGTTGCTAGGGTCTTCTTTCTGACCCTTCTTGAAAATTGGCACAACATTTGCCAGCTTCCAGTCTACTGGGACCTCTCCAGATTACCAAGATTGTTGAAAAATAATTGAGAGAGGTCCCGCAATGACATCAGTCAGCTCTTTAAGCACCCTGGGATGAATCCCATCCAGACCCATGGACTTGTATGGATCCAGGTGGAGCAGCAAATCCCACACAAGTTCAGGGTCGATTGGGAGTTTGTCATTCCCACTGTCATGGTCCTCCAGCTCAGGGCACCCTGGGTCCCAAAGCCCATCATCAGCATTGAAGACAGAGGCAAAGAAGGCATTAGACATCTCTGCTTTGCCTATGTCATTGTCTGTGAGGAGACCTTCCCCATGAAGTAGCAGACCTATGTTTTCTTTGGTTCTCCTTTTTCTGTTCACATATCTAAAAAAACTTTCTTATTGTCTCCCACAGACATGTCCAGCTTCAACTCTAGTTGGGCTCTGGCCACATTAATTTTCTCCCTACAAACACAAACAACATCCCTGTATTCCTTCCTTGACACCTGACCCTCCTTCCAGCATCTGTACACTTTCATTTTTCACCTAAGCTCCAGTAGAAGATCCCTGGTCAACCAGGCTAACCTTCTGCCCCACCTGCCTGACTTCTGATATTTTGGAATTGCCTGATTTTGTGCTTTTAGGAGGCAGTGCTTAAAGACTGACCAGCACTGATAGACGCCAATGCCTTCAAAAGCAGTTTCCCAAGGAACCTTGCTGACTAGTTTCCTGAGCATCCTGAAGTCTGCTTTCCCCATATGCAGGGTTGAAGTTTTGGTGTCAGTTTTCCTTTTGTCACCATGAATTCTAAACTCAACTACTTCATGGTCACTGTGATCGGCACAGCCACCAATTGCCACGTCTCCCACAAGACCCTCTCGTTCTCCAGCAACAGATCTAGGAGGGCAACTTTCCTGGTTGGTTCCCTTAGTACTTGCACCAAGAAGTTATCATGTAGGTGCTTTATGAACTTCCCGGACTTGCTCATGTCAGCCATGTGGTGATCTCAGCTGACGTCTTGATCATGTTTTTAAAACATTTAATGAAGTTAGTTATAATACCCAGACATTTCCAAGCATATTTTAAAATTCTCATTGTCTATGTTCACATACTTTTATCTATACTAGTAGACACTTGCAATCTATTTTTAATGTAGTGTCATGAATTGCATTAAATTAGAGGAAATATAATATGATATTAAAGGCTATCCTTTATACTGTATTACAGACCTGAAAACTACATTAATTTTTATTAAAGTTAAAAGTCATACTCCACAGAGAGAGGAACGAGTAATATTAAATGTGCACTCTTGTACATGCATATTATGACTGCTTATAATATTTTCTAGAATATAGACTCTACTATATTCAATGCATACTTTGCTCTTTAAATGACTACCCAGTACATTCTTTTTCTTAAATTGCTTAATATAGGTTCTTATTTATTGCATTTAATTCAGACCTACTTTGAAGGCACAATTAGTCATTCATTGCATGATTTTAGAATGATTATCTCTACAGCACAGAAGTTTTTTTTCCTCTTCACCCATTCAATGATGTTAGGATTTGATGCATTTCCAACTAGGCAAAAAAGAGGTATCAAAGTAAAAGACTTTTTTCCAAAATTGGGTAACCAGTTCAAGATGTCTACCATTTATTTTTTTCATAGTATTTCAGCCTTCAGAGATGTGTTCTATGCTGCTTTGTCTGAGATGAGCAATCCTCAGATCAGAGGACAGACTAAGGAATCTTATTTTAGATGATTAGGTCAGTCTCATGGAAGATATTCATCTACTTGAAGAAATTTCAATGAGTATTTGCAAACTAGGATTTTGGCCACTTTGCCAAACCTGGATGAATTTTTACAAAAAAAAAAGAAAAGGATTCTTAACACAGACGTCTCTCAATATCTCATAGTGTTCATTATCTTGTTCCAAATATGTGATGTTTTAGAGTTTTAAAAAGATTTATGATCCAAGCCTTTTTCTTGAAAATAAATGAACCAAACCAATATAGAATCAAGCTAAATAAGCTAACAGTCTTTCATATTTCAGATTGCACAGTCAGAATTATAAACGACTGACACATGACTCAGGCAACTTCAGAACGTCTCCAGTTGCTAGTCCCACCATTAATGTTCTATTTTTCTATGGTAATTCTATACTAATAGAAGGATATTAACATCATTTTTAATGCAAATCATGTCTGCCAATCTCATAATCACTCATTTCTTTGTCTGTTTCCTCAGAAGCAAAAATGCCTTTCTTAAGTACATGCTTCAGTTCATCTTACATATACAAATCAACATAAGATCTACTTATAGATCTCCATTTCTAACTAATACTAACTAAAATGAAATATAAACACATAAATAAGTTCTCAGCTTTATTAATTAAACTGTTTTTGTAAAAATTCCCTCAAAACTCTTCTGGTCAGTGACCACCAAACTTCTGAAACTACTGAATTGCTTCAAACATAACTAAAAAATACCTTGAGAAATTAAGGTGTGCATTTCTTTTACGTATATAACCAGTGAAATGATGCAATAGAACAGCTTCATGGGAAAAGCAAGCTATCAGACAATTCTTCTATAGACAGGGTCAGTATTTAGCTTCTGTTGGGCTACACCTAACATGTGCCTGGTATTCTTAACTTTGAAAACTCGATAATCTACCTTCCATATAGAAAAAATGTCAGACAGAGTAGCAGAAGACATTTTTTTAATCTTACCTTTGCAAGGAACACATCTTTTCAAAAGAACGTTACATGCATAAAACAAACATACAGCTATCACTAGTAAGACTACAGACCTATCTCCTGGAAAAGAGGAGGCTGAGGGGAGATCTCATCACAGTTTACAGCTTCCTCACGAGGGGTAGTGAAGGGATAGGTGCTGATCTATTCTCCTTAATCACCAGTGATAGGACCCACAGGAATTGTGTTAAGCTGAGGAAGGGGAGGTTTCGGCTAGACATCAGGAAGAGGTTCTTCACTGGTGGTGAAGAGGTGGTCGCACACTCGAACAGTCTCCCCAGTAAAGTAATCACTGCACCAAGCCTGTCGGAGTGTAAGAAGCATTTGGACTGTGCACTTAGTCACATGGTCTAAACTTCTGGGTAGACCTGTGTGGTGCCAGGAGTTGGACTCAATGGTCTTTATGGGTCCTTTCCAACTCAGGATATTCTATGATTCTATGATCTCCTACAGTCCACCAATGACATGTGCATGTATTATGTACTAAGTAGTTTGAACACCAAATTCTCTAACAAATAGAACCTTAAGCTCTGCAAGTTTAAATGCAGCCTTATACTGATCACTTTAAAGTAGGACTCACTTTAAAACGACAAAATCAAGAGAAAAGACTGTGATTTGTTGCAACTAATCAGTGATCAATGAGCAGATTAGGCAGCTACATGAAGACTTTATTCAAAATCAGCAGCAGTAGCAATCTGAAGGGAAATAAATAATCTGAAGTGATGTTCTACCAAAGAATACAGTCAAGTAGTGGAACACCATGTTGGGACAGGAAGCTAATTCCTCTACTTTACTTAGTCTTCTAAATCACAAGTCTGAGTTAAGTAGGAACAATGTCATAGTAACTTTCAAACCTATTAAGATCTGAATATCATTTCTAAAAGCTAGCTGAGAAATTGTCCTTGGGGGTCTTCCTCTTTTATCATTAAATATTTATGGAGTTCACCATGTCTATTCTTTTAGTGGTGGATGACCAAAATTCTAAGGGCTAGGCTATATACTTCTGATCAGATCCCTTGCATTAAAAAATAAAAATTAAAAAATACAAATAAAAAAAATAAAAATATAAAAAAAAAAAAAACACTGTAGAGAGGCTACACATAACAAATGACACCCTATTAAATAAGACAAATATTTTTGATTCAATTCTGCTCAGTATCTTCTCTGGCACATGACTTCATTTGGCAACTCAGTATATGCAACAACCACTTAGGTTTTACTTCAACAAAGTATTGCATTCATATAGAGGCAAAGACACATCACCTTATCATGATGTCTCGGCAAACTGCACACACTTCAGACAATGTATATCAACAAATACATGGTTTAGTTTCACAGTGTACATTACAGGGAAAATCTTCCTTGACAGCTTATTTGTCAGTGCATCAGATTCAGCACAGTAGCACCAGACCATCTGGAGGTTTCAGTGAAAAAACACAGGGGAAAATTCCTCCTTTGGCTACTAATTGCTGAAAGGAGTCAATAATGGGCCTTCTCTGCAGTTTGTCACAGTATCAAAAATAGGGATATACTGTGCTACTTTCATTTGTATTCGTATAGGCTGTAGCAATAAAAGCAGGGGATCAGAAATTAAAATTGAGTCATGACAAAACACTGCTGAGATTTACTCCTCCATTTCTGCAAGGGGAGGAATGTGTATTTCATATACATGCATTTGCAGTCTTCAAATGTCATAGCGCAGAAGTCAGCAGACGACTCAGATTCAAACAGCAATTTTCATCAGATTTCATAACGAAGCCATGCACACTACTGAATTATTTTGACTCATTTTTATCTAATGACCCACGGTCACTGATGAGTTATGAACTTTGAAAGCTCAAGAAGATAAAATTTGCTAACATGTTTATCATGCTAATTGGACATGTGGAGTTTTAATAGTAATGCTGTTTTACAACAAAACATTTTTTATAATTGGAAAGTGTGAACTCTATTAAACTCTAAGTCTGTCAGATAGACACAATGAAAGAAAAGAGTCCTCACAGTTTTACAGTGATTTTAATCATATTTAATACTACTCTTTTGGGGGAGTAGTTATTGGTACTGTAGAAAGTTATTCAAATTATGCCTAGAAACATGCTCAAAATGAAATACTGGAAAAAAATGAAAAATGTTCAGATATGGTTGGATTGTATTTAACAATATCTTCAGGGAGAAATAAAAAAAAAAAAAAAAAAAAAAAAAGGGATTGGAAAATATATCTGTGAAGTAATGAAACAACAGTTCCACAGTAGTCATGCCATACTTAGTTTAGAAACAAAACACTGATCCATTCAGGCTTGCTCACATTTGCTGTTAGATATGTTATAATTGAGGAATACCAAATGCTGCGCTTTAGTCTGATTTGCTGCTGATTAACAGTAGAAGAAGCCAAACTTAGAGCTTTTTAAGAACAGATGGTGCTTCTTTCCTCTTCTTTCTGGTCAAAAAATTCAGAGAAAACAAGGATAAAGACGGATGTAGATAGAGAAGAGAAGCAACTGAAAGAGAAAAAAAGTTTGGCAGATTCCATGAGCAGCTATAGAAACAAATTATACCCATTTTCTACTGTGGGTGTGCAAGTTTGAGGATTCACAGATGGCTTGGAATTCAGCTCCTCATCGGAGTGGAATCTGTATCCAAGACAATTTGAAAAAGGGGTGCCTAGTAACAGAAAACATTTATTTTCTCTTTTACTACTTGATAGTTTCCCATCTTTCCCTCCTTTATCTCCAGGTTAATATATCTTGAAGTAAAAATGAAAGTTCAATGAGGTACTGTGAAAAAATGGATAGTGCAAATATATGCTCAGATCATATGACTGAAATGTGTTTTCAGCTGTGGGTTTCCTAAAGCCTAAGGGGACTTGAGGAATTCTCATATCCTCCCACCTACTCCTTATAAATAAAATCCTGACTCACTTTTTAAAATTTGTTATCAAGTGAGTTATACATTGCACAATCAGCCTGTGACACCTTAAAATTGTGGTCTGTTTTCCTTTATCATGTGGACAGAAACATTTAAAAATTCTAGGAAATACAACCTAATGTAAAGAGAGGTGCTCTGCTTTCTGAGAATCAGGTATACATACAAAGAAATCCAATCTCAAATATACTGAATAAGTGTTCAGTTACTAATTAGATGCTAGAGATAGGAATACAGTGCCAGAAACAGACTTACTCCTATTCATAAGACATTTTCCATTTTCACTCAAAAGCACAAAAAGGCCAGTTTGGATCCTGGTATTTCCCACTATATACTGACTCTAGTCCTATCTTAAAAGTCCACCAAGCTGTCAATGAATCTTTTATATCTGAAGATGCCTTATTTGCTATTCAATTGCAGCAGGCTCTGCCTGTTAGGACTTGCATTAGTTGCAAGTTCTCTAAGTTGAAACAAATCAAGCAGCATATCCTCCTAGCACATCTTCCTATTGATTAATTTATGACATAAGTAAGAAACTTTTTTTGGTCTCTGTCTATCTCACCACTGGAGCCTCTTGTACACATACTTACTGTATGATTTTCATTCTATGTGGTGACTCCACTTGAAATTTCATCAATACAACTATGGTCGTCAATCTATCAGTGAAAAACAGCCACAATAGCCTTGCTGAGCCCTTATTAACTTCTCCCACAGAGTTCATGGACTCTCAGGAATGGGAAATGCAAGGTCATCCATGCCGTCCTTAGAACAGGTAAATTCCCCACACCTCATTAGATAGAGGCATTTAGTCTTTCTGTAAAGAACTATAACCATGTGGTTTAACTCTGTTTCTCACCAAAATTATATAGAATACTATAGGAAAATACATTTTGCCTAATTCTGCTTAGAATTCATAATGGTGGGTAGTTTCTGTCTACATTTGTTGGTGTTTGAATTACAAAGAACTGCTATTTCCACAAACCTTTACTTCACTAAATTCACCCCAAACATGAAACAAGAGAGAAGCATTTTTCTCCTTCATTGTTCTTAATGAACTGCTGAGAAATAAATTAAGCTTAGGAGAGAGTTAAACTGAGGTTTTCATTTTCTGAAATGAAACTGTTATATTACCAATTATTCTCTCCTTATACATGCTATCATGTATTTCAGAACACTTGATAATGTCATGCAACAATTAAGCAGTTATTTACCTATGTCATGTCAGCAAAATGTGGTGTTTGAGCCTTTATTCCTCTCCATTTACCAATATTGTCTTATAAAGTCAATCTTCCATCATATTTTTACAAATTGATCTACATAGTACTTCAGTTATCTTATGATGTCAAAACCATTTAATGGTTAATGTTTATGTATTAAAGACAGTGTTCTCCACAAAACACTAAAGAAAATGCAGAAGATAACACCAAAATCACAGACCTCAGAGTATACTTTCCACTACTCACTGCAAGTATCTTTATGGACCTATCATGCCCATGAATATCTAGAAGGTAGTAAAATATCCCAGTCATAAATGGAAGCAGTGAGCATATACCTTGCATGAGGAATGACATATCTTAAATATTAATTCAATCATCATCACATAAAAGTTCTGTGAAAACTGAATTACCTTCCATCTCACAGTTGGAGATAACATCCTGTCATGTTTAATCACAAGGAAAAACAAACATAGATGACACAGGACAGTTCACATTTAGTTAATTATGTTTAACTATATATTAAGAACTGTCAAGTAGTATTTTTTTTCTACAACACTAATATGTTCTTGTATTTTAAGAGCAATCCTTGAACTTTATGAATCTTCAGAAAGGTTGAGTGTGTTATCTAGTAGGTGAGGGGATAGACTATAATTTTAAAATGTATTTACTGTTGTTGCTTTTTCCATTCTTTGAATTTAGGTCTCATATGACTGAATACATTTGCAGGGAGGCTGTTTAAAAACCTGAAAAATCTGAAAATCCCCAGAAGTTGCATGAAACAGAAGAGCCATAAAAGAAACAGCTTAAATTATCGCTATTACAGCTTCTTATTTGCTTACATTCATTGCAATATGATATGCCAGAAAAGCAAACTGTACTTTTCCTGCTCACTGTAAAGTTATTGTCACAAGTAGAAAGACTGTGGGTGGGCTTCTCTTCAGGGTTAAATCACCTACAATTGATATCTATAGGAGAGCTTGGAGACTGTTTAACACAGTTAATGAAACAGAAAACAATTCAATAACTAACCACTGGGTGTCTTCTTCAGATGGGCTGAATTAGTTTTCAGACTCCACTGATTACATGGGGTATGTAAATTACCCAGCTCTCCTGCAGAAGCCTGCATTCAGATAGCATATTCTGGCACTGAGTGTTAGCAGAACTTCAAGAAAACTGTAACTGAGTTTTGTATACACAGATCCCAAGGGTACTGAGAGAACTGGCAGAGGTGCTGGCCAAGCCGCTTTCCATCATTTATCAACAGTCCTGGCTATCGGGGGAGGTCCCAGTTGACTGGCGGCTAGCAAATGTGACGCCGGAGGACTGGAGGACTGACCCGGGAAACTACAGGCCTGTCAGTTTGACCTCAGTGCCAGGGAAGCTCATGGAGCAGATTATCTTGAGAGTCATCACGCAGCACTTGCAGGGCAAGCAGGCGATCAGGCCCAGTCAGCATGGGTTTATGAAGGGCAGGTCCTGCCTGACGAACCTGATCTCCTTCTATGACCAAGTGACGCGCTGGGTGGATGAGGGAAAGGCTGTGGATGTGGTCTACCTTGACTTCAGCAAGGCTTTTGACACCGTTTCCCACAGCATTCTCCTCAAGAAACTGGCTGCTCTTGGCTTGGACTGGCACACGCTTCGTTGGGTTAGAAACTGGCTGGATAGCCGGGCCCAAAGAGTCATGGTAAATGGAGTCAAATCCAGTTGGAGGCCGGTCACTAGTGGCATCCCCCAGGGCTCGGTGCTGGGGCCGGTCCTCTTCAATATCTTCACTGATGATCTGGATGAAGGCATTGAGTGCACCCTCAGTAAGTTTGCAGATGACACCAAGTTCGGTACGTGTGTCGATCTGCTCGAGGGTAGGAAGGCTCTTCAGGAGGATCTGGATAGGCTGGACCGATGGGCCGAGGTCAACTGCATGAAGTTCAACAAGGCCAAGTGCCGGGTCCTGCACCTGGGGCGCAGTAACCCCAAGCAGAGCTACAGGCTGGGAGGTGAGTTGGAGAGCTGCCAGGCGGAGAAGGACCTGGGAGTGATGGTTGATAGTCGGCTGAATATGAGCCAGCAATGTGCTCAGGTGGCCAAGAAGGCCAACAGCATCCTGGCCTGTATAAGAAACAGTGTGGCCAGCAGGGCCAGGGAGGTGATCGTCCCCCTGTACTCGGCTCTGGTGAGGCCGCACCTCGAGTACTGCGTTCAGTTTTGGGCCCCTCGCTACAAGAAGGACATGGAGGTGCTCGAGTGAGTCCAGAGAAGGGCTATGAAGCTGGTGAGGGGCCTGGAGAACAAGTCTTACGAGGAGCAGCTGAGGGAGCTGGGCTTGTTCAGCCTGGAGAAAAGGAGGCTCAGGGGTGACCTTATCGCTCTCTACAGGTACCTGAAGGGAGGCTGTAGCGAGGTGGGGGTTGGACTGTTCTCCCACGTGCCTGGTGACAGGACGAGGGGGAATGGGTTTAAGTTGTGCCAGGGGAGTTTTAGGTTGGATGTTAGGAAGAACTTCTGTACCGAAAGGGTTGTTAGACATTGGAACGGGCTACCCAGGGAGGTGGTGGAGTCACCATCCCTGGAGGTCTTTAAAAGACGTTTAGATGTAGAGCTTAGGGATATGGTTTAGTGGGGACTGTTAGTGTTAGGTCAGAAGCTGGACTTGATGATCTTGAGGTCTCTTCCAACCTAGAAATTCTGTGATTCTGTGATTCTGTGATCTATGAGATGCTAGAATAAGTTCAACATATTTTTCTTATTTATGGGCAAACAAAGAGCTTCCTATTTTAACAGAAATTCAGACAAGTTAAAATCTTTATACTACAGGACTCAATAGCTTTTTTTTTTTTTTTTTTTTTTTTTTTCAGACCCCAAACCCTTTGTCTAAGACCTTTAAAGTTAATTTCAGTAGTTAATTCAAATATTTCAATTACATTTGTTAAGAAAAAAAAAAAAAAAGTCTTGATTGCTTCACATTTTGTCCAACTTAGAGCTGTTCTGCAATGACATAGGGGTAGGGTGAGGGGGACACACAATACACAGGCAGATTGTAGCCTCAGTGTAGGTTGGCTTTAAAATCAGTAGGATTCAGCTGCTTCCCAAAATATTTCCACTCTCCTTTCATTTCTCTTGAGTTTTGTTTGTTTCTTTGTTTTATGTTTTTATTTATTTATTTACTCTTTGTGCTGCTGTTGTACACATCCTTGGATATGGCCATAGTTGGAGGGCAGAGGAGCGGATCAAGGTGGGGATGCTCTTAACTTCCTACTCTAAGCAAAAGCAACCTGCTTCCCCATGTGCATCTCAAATGCTTTTCCACTTTGTTGCTGAGCCCACCTCTTTATTTCATCATACAGTAATATTGGATCACATTTCCCCTGCATGATGTGGCACTCTGCCAAGCTTAAAAAGGAGCCTGGCCAGGCCAGGACTGCACTGCCGGACTGCTTATCATTTTGACTCTGTCACCTCTCTTGTAATATCTGTTTCAGGAGACAGCTGTCATCTGTGTATACATAAATCCAGGGCTCAAGGTTTCTTTGCCTCTGACTTTCTCCCAGCAGAAAATCTGGATGTATCTATATGTGGTTGTGGCAGCCTCCCAGTCTCTCAGCAGAACTGGTTGTGTGGTTCACTCTGTTTCGGTCACCTGTATGTTTTCAGGCATGCCCAGCTGTATATTATAACAGCCACTTTTTATATGTTGCCCTAGGTTTCTTGCAAGTAAATTATTGTCCTTTTGGTTGCCTTAACGTAATTTGAAATGGTATCTTATCATGACAAAACTGTGCTTAAAATTATTTCAAAGATTTAATACTCACAAAAGCAAAATAAATGCAGAGATGAGTTTTTATTATATATATATGTTAAAAATGCAGTATGGGGAAAATTGAGATAACATAACTTTTGAAGGAATGGAAATAAAATAGAATACCAGACATTAATCAATTACATTAATGAGGCATTCGAAACCACAATTATGCAATTGTGCCTGTGGGTACAGTCTTTGCTTATGACTTATAACTTTGAGCAGGTAGCAGCGCAGAGGTGTTTTGCAAATCTCTGATAGTGAAGTACAGAAATTTAGCTGAATCCTGTGAGAAACATTTTGTTTGAATACCATGATGACCATTATTTATTCCCAATGCACATTGTGTTTAAAAATGTTATCAATATGGTTTACTGTTTTACAATATTTTACAGCAGGTCAGATGAACAGAAAGGATGCTTCGTTGGGTTAGAAACTGGCTGGGTAGACAGGCCCAAAGAACCATGGTGAATGGAGTTAAATCCAGTTGGAGGCCAGTCACTAGTGGAGTCCCCTAGGGCTCAGTACTAGGGCCATTTCTCTTTAATATATTTATCGATGTTCTAGATGAGGGGATCAAGTGCACCCTCAGTAAGTTTGCAGGCGACACCAAGTTAGGTGCATGTGTCAATCTGCTCGAGGGTAGGAAGGCTCTGCAGGATGACCTGAATAGGCTGGACCGATGGGCCAAGGCCAACTGTATGAAGTTCAAGAAGTCCAAGTGCCAGGTCCTGCACCTGGGGCACAACAACCCCAAGCAGAGCTACAGGCTGGGAGATGTGTGGTTAGAAAGCTGCCTGGCAGAGAAGGACCTGGGAGTAGTGGTTGACAGTCAGCTGAATATGAGCCAGCAGTGTGCTCAGGTGGCCAAAAAGGCCAACAGCATCCTGGCTTGCATAAGAAACAGTGTGGCCAGCAGGGCTAGGGAAGTGATTGTCCTCCTGTACTCAGCTCTGGTGATGTCACACCTTGAGTACTGTGTTCAGTTTTGGGCCCCTTGCTACAAGGACATTGAGGTGCTCGAGCGAGTCCAGAGAATGGCAATGAAGCTGGTGAAGGGTCTGGAGAACAAGTCTTACAAGGAGCAGCTGAGGGAGCTGGGATTGTTCAGTCTGGAAAAGAAGAGGCTCAGGGTGACCTTTTTGCACTCTACAGGTACCTTAAAGGAGGCTGTAGTGAGGTGAGGATTGGTCTATTCTTCCACATGCCTGGTGACAGGATGAGGGGGAATGGGCTAAAGTTACACCAGTGAAGGTTTAGTTTGAATTAATATTTTAAGAAGAAGAAGAAGAACTTCTTGACTGAAAGGGTTGTTAGGCATTGGAATAGGCTGCCCAGGGAAGTGGTTGAGTCACCATGTCTGGACGTCTTTAAAAGATGTTTAGATGTAGAGCTTAGTAATATGGTTTAGTGGAGGACTTGTTAGTGTTAGGTCAGAGGTTGGACTCGGTGATCTTGGAGGTCTCTTCCAACCTAGACTATTCTGTGATTCTGTAATAGAATGAGTACAGAGGAGGGCCACAAAGATGATTAAGGGGTTGGAGCACCTCTCCTATGAAGAGAGGCTGAGAGAGCTAGGGATGTTCAGTGTGAAGAAGAGACCTCAGTGGCTCTGCGGAGACCTCACTGAAGCCCTTCAGTACTTACAGGGGGCTAATGAAAAAGAAATGGAGAGCAACTTTTTATGTGGGCAGGCAATGATAGAATATGGGGGAATGCTTTTAAACTAAAAAAGGGGAGATTTAGATTAAAGGTTAGGAGGAAATTCTTTACACAGAGAGTGATGAGGTACTGGAACATGTTGCCTAGAGAGGTTGTGGATGCTCCATCCCTGGAGGTGTTGAAGGCCAGGTTGGGTGGGGCTTTGAGAAACCTGATCTAGTGAGGGGCATTTCTGTCCATGGCAGGGAGGTCGGAACTAGATGATCTTTAAGGTGTTTTCCAACCCAAGCCATTCTATGACAAAGATAACCATGCAATGAAAACAAATTCTGAGCATGACATGAAGAACACCATAAATCTTAAATCTGCAACTCCACTATCATCAGAAGTATCAGTGGCAGTTTTGGAACCTTTAATACTGTGTTGCACAACTTGAAAAAATTAAACTTCAGTAATGTAATATGAAGCAACAAATGCATTGTCCTAAGATGATTTATCTTTTTTTTTTTCTATTCTCTAAAAATAATATGATAGATTAATAAACAAATAAACTATTAATAGATTAACAACTAAAAGCAACCAACCAGATAAACAAAAAACATGAAACCTCTGAGTTCTCTATGTTAAATAGAAAGGTAATGTTTTCAGAGTAAGTTTCTAAATCAGATCGGCTTTAAAAAGGGCTTTCATAAGTGCAATGTATTTGCTTAGGAACAATCAGTTTGGCAATCAGATCTCTTGTCCCAAAAAAATGTTAACAAAAATGTGAAAAGATCTTTTTTTTTTTTTTTTTTGAAAGTCTCATCAAATTTTCTATTAGAAAAGGGTCAGCTCTATATTTGTATTAAATATATGTATGTATATATATATATATATATATATATATATATATAAACTGTAAAAATAATTGTGGTGGTTTTACCGTGCTAGGCAGCTGAACACCACAACTGCTCTCTCACTCCCCCTGCTCAGATGAGGAGGGGAAGAAGTAAAGGAAAGAACAACTCATGGGCTGAGATAGGGATAATTTAATTAAACAGGAAAAAATATATATATATTATTATAAAGGAAATATTATTATTAATTAAACAGTTCAACTAAAGGGAAAAAAGGAAAGGGGATGAGTGAGGGGGAAATGGAGTAACAAAACAAGTAAAGACTATGTGGAAGTGCAGAGGAAAGTAATTATTCTCTACTTCCCACAAATGAGCGATGCTTGGCGACGTCCTTGAAGCAGGGCCTCAACGCACGTAGCCAGTGTTCGGGAGGAGGACAGACGTTTTCGCAACGAGAGACCACCCCTCCCCTCTTCTTCCTTTTTCCACCTTTTATTGCTGAGTGTGACATCATATGGTATGGAATATCCCTTTGGTTGGTTTAGGTCAGCTGCCCTGGTGATGTTTCTCTCTCACTTTTTTGCCCACCCCCTAGGAGGGTTAGAGAGAGTCCTGATGCTGTGCCAGCACTTCTCAGAAGCAGACACAACACCGGTGTGATACCACTGCTGTTCTAGCTACAAGTGCAGAGCGCAGCACTGTATGGGCTGCTGCAGGGAAAGTTAACATCCCAGCCAGACCCAGTACAATAATTAAGCTTCAGAAATATTTCAGTCAAATCAACTTTGTAGTAGCAACCCTATTACATTTAACTTACTGCCGGGCTGACAGAAATAAAAACAAGGACAAACAAAAAGTTCCCTAATTACACACTGTGAAAGATAATTTTTCAAATTATCTCTAAGTGTTTGGATACCTATAAATTTCCTACATCATGATTGTGGTCAAGGGTCCATTGATTTTGCAGGGTAAAAAATTGAACTGTTTCACTGTGAAGAAGCTATTTGTATTAACTTTTCTGGATCAGAATTCAGGTTGCAAGTTTCCTGAGTATGGATCATGAGGACCTCACTTCCTTCAGTCCTCTGTCCCAACTGTCCCAACTGCCACCTCATTTTAGGGGGAGTCATTTGTTTGCTTTAATTTCTCACAGCTTTTTTCATGTTCCATTAAATCAAAAAATTTATTTTTATAATCAGATCAACAAAACAGAGAATAAAAAGCTCAGATTTTAAATCCAGAATCTGCAGCTTGTTTGTCAGAGATATTAAACAGCTTCATCTCTTTCACTGACCATAGTCTATATGTTAGGTTGAAAATAGGTGACTGAAAGCCTCATATTCACAGAAAGTTGAAGATGATATTAGGCTGCCAAGAGCAACAGAATAAACCTTTGGTCCAAATTCTGTTATCCTCGATTGAAGTTCTGATTCCTCCAAGTACTTAAGGTGCTTATTTATCTTTGAAATCAGTGACATGTTGATAGCTGAAATACTGCTTTGAATTTGAACAAGTTACACAAGTTTCTGCCACCTGGATTTATTTGTAGCTGAAGTGCTGAAGGTTTACTATATAATACTTTAGGAGTTTTTTCTTTATTTACAATAAGGTAAAGAGAATGACAGGGCATTGTCTAGCTTTTATCTTGCTAATACATAGCTACATTACTGTTATACTAAAAATAATAATAATCATAGCTTGCATGTATAAAATTTATATATGTATATATATCAGAATAAGATTTCCAGATACCTTAATCTTTAAGTATCAAATACTTGTACAGGAAAAAAAAAAAAAAAAAAAAAAAGAAAGAAAAAAAAAAAAGTGGTTCTTTAAGTTTATTTTTAATTCAAGTACCACTACTGAAATATAGAACAACAACAAAAACTGTTTCTTCTGCTAAAACCAGCCTAAAAACTCAGACTAGACTAGAAAGAAATGAAATCACTATTTCCTCCCTAAGTGAATCATAGAAGCAAAGAATGGCTTGGGTTGGAAGGGACCGTACACATAATTTAGTTCCAACACCCCTGCAATGGGCAGGGACACCTTCCACTAGACCAGGTTTCTCAAAGCCCCATCCAACCTGGCCTTCAACACCTCCAGGGGTGGGGCATCCACAGCCTCTCTGGGCAACCTGTTCTAGTGCCTAACTACCCTCTCAGTAAAGAATTTCTTCCTTATTTCTGATCTAAATCTACCCTTTTTTAGTTTAAAGCCATTACTCCATATTCTATCCTATCACTACACTTCATGACAAAGACTCTCTCCCAATCTTTTCTGTAAGCCCCTTTTAAGTACTAGCCTGGAGCCTTTTCTTTTCCATGTTGAACAACCCCAAATCCCTCAGCCTGTCTTCACAGGGGAGGTGTTCCAGCTCTTTGATCATCTTCCTGGCCCTCCTCTGAACTTCTAATAAGTCTATGTCCTTGTGCTGGGGACCCCAGAGCTAAACTCAGTATTCCAGGTGGAGTCTCAGAAGAGCAGACAAGAAGGGAAGAATCACCTCCCTCAACCTGCTGGCCATGCTTTTTGGGGGGCAGCCCAGAATACAGTTGGCATTCTGGGCTACAGGTGCACGTTGCAGTCCCATGTTGAGCTTCTCATCCACCAACACCCCCAAGTCCTTCTCCTCAGAACTGATGTCAATCCACTCTCCACTCATCCTGTATTTGTACTTGGGATTGCCCCAGCCCAAATACAGGACCTTGCACTTGGTCTATAACCTCTTGAGGTTTGCACACGCCAACCTCTCAAGCCTGTCAAGATCCTTTCCCTCCAGTGTGTCACTGGGGGAGTGTCAGATGCTTTGCACAAGGCCAACTAAATGATGATAGTTGCTCTTCCCCTATCCACCAGTGCTGTAACCCCAATGTAGGAGGCCACCAGATTTGTTATGCACAAGTGAATTTTGTCCAGCAATAAAAATAACAAAAGCAGAAAACATGACTATAAATATTGTTTCATTTTATTATTTATTATATATATATATTTCTATATAGATTCTTTACATTTTATTTATGAATTTAACAACATGGGTACAAGTTTGTCTGCATACAAGTTAACAGTCCTGAGAGCTGACAGTTGTATAATCCTACTTCTGAAAAAAAAAAGGGGGGGGGGGGAGGACAGGAAGAAGAGAATTGTACGAAAAGTTCCAGACATCAAGATATTTAATTATTTGTAACTATCATATGCATTTCTCTGCCCTGAAACTTCTTGGGGTTTTAAGGTAAGAATGTTACTTATTTTGTCAGAACAAGGCCATCTCCTTCAGTGGGCTTTACATTAATCACTTATTCAAAAGGACATTACATTGCCAACATTGTTCTGCAGCAAAAATCTTCCCCAGGTAACAAGAATTATATGCAATAAGGCTGAATGACAGAAGACAGGTTATGTTGAGAACAGCTCAGAAGCATAAATAAATCAGCAGAAAGCTAAGAAACAGTACATTTACATTAGGCTTCTAGAAGAAGTTCAGACATGTATTGGATTACTAACTAAATGTGTCAACTAGATTATAATCTCTCTTCTACCCTCCACCTTCCTCATCCCACATCCTGCTTCCTTTTTCCATTTTCAGAAACTGTTTTCTTCCACTGTTTGACATTGCAATCTGCTACTCTGTGCTTTCACAAACTCTCTAAAACCTTTGCTGATATTCATACTTGAAGTTACATGCAAAGACCAGAAAAAATCAGACAATTATATTTTGGAAGTGCAATGTTCTAAGCAGTAACCCCATATAAGCCTTGGCACTTCCAAACTGTATGTTCTGCCTTGATGGTGAAGAATAGAAAAGGGCATTTGTAAAGGCCTTTCCATTTTGAGCTTTATGAGTATTACCATTCCTGCAGGGAATCATTTGGACCTAACAACTAAAAATAACAAAGCCGAAATTGACTGTTCCTTGAAAACAGGTCAATATTTTTACCCATATTCTGCAAATGAAAAAGTGAGGTACTCAGAACATTAAGAAAAATGTTAAAACTAAAATACTTAGAGTTTTTCTTTCTTAACATCTGTTCTTTGATGCCAGACACATCATTTGATTACCAGGGATCTCAAACACCAACTAATCTTATTGACTTCATACTAACCAACAAGGTCAAACAGCTTCGTATGGATATGCCTTCACTGTCAACAGAAACACAGAAGCTTATTAGGGAACAAGGATGGCCCAGTTTACCACTTGGTAATCTGGTACAACAGCAGAAGTCATCTCTACAATTGGCTAGGTCCAGTATTCAGAGTCAGAAAAGTAAATATTTTGGAAATGGTGAGCCATTTTTTGGAATATAGGAACACTCGTTTTCAGAATCATCACCTCCGTCATTTCTTCATAAGTCTCTAAATCTTGTTTCATTTGGTTCTAAGATTTTACCAGCTACTTTCTTGTTTACCAAAACCATCTTTTTTCTTGCTTCAGCAGTGTTTACATAGCATTCATCAAAAACATCCATAATACTTTTATCTTCATTATTTTCATTACAACTGTGTTTCTTGTCTGTCTACATCCATCTTCTGACTTCTGATATCTTTCTGTATCAAGTACCAGAAGTTCATCATGGCCTCAACAATGGCAGGAAACCTGAGGAAGACTCAGTGGGGCTGACAGATAAGAAAGGTGTAAATCAAGGGAAATAAATAAATAAATAAATAAATAAATAAATAAATAAATAAAAGATAAAAAAAAAAAAATTTTTTTTTTTTTTTTTTTTATCACTTTTGACTGATAAGCAGCTTAGGAAACTTCCAAAACTGGAATTTTAATGTAAGGGGAAGAAGAACTTACCTAACTGATATATTTGTAGGAAGAAAATTTTGGAAGAGAAAAACAAACATAATCAGTAAAAATCTACCACTATCTGAACACATCACTCATAATTTCTATATAAATTTAAACAGGAAAGCACTGAACTATTTTTCAAAACAGCCTCAAAATGAGAAGGCAAATGTCATTTCCTGGAAACACTCCAGTTTACCTGATTTATAGTCACATATTGGTATATCGATAGTGTAACAATAAGATTATTGGACACATAGCAAATATGGTGAAGATTCGGCACTGTTTTTGTAAACATGATTCACAAAATTACTAGAGCCCATTTTGATAAATTTGATGAGCATAGGAGAAAACTGAAATGGATTAAACCAGGAACTGGAACTCAAAAGAGCTCTTTGAAATGTCCATCAATTAAAGCCAGAATAAACTTCAAAAACCCAAAGTGAATGATCAGAATTCACAATTTTGAACTTTACACTAATCAAAACTAAAGATGGTTCTAAAGAGATAGTAAAGGAAAACTTGTTTTCAAGGGATTTAATTTCATTTTTCATTTTATTGACAAAAAAAAAAAAAAAAAAAAAACTATGTGAAGTAAAGTACAAGAAGAAAAAAAAAATTATTTGTTTATATATGATGTATTAAATCAGCTGTTGTCCCACATGGGATGGTGTGAATACAGTTGGTACTCATCTGAATACGTTAGTAATTCTCATTAACGATCAGAAAGTCAAACTGAATTGTAGGAAATGTTAAGAGAGACTGCAGAAAGAAGGGAAAAGCCTCTATATCAGCCAGTGGTTTGCAATTCAGGCTGCTTTGTTTCAGAAAGAATAAAGCAAATTTAGAAAAAGAATAATGACTGTTAAGGAATGACATCCATCCAAATTAAAGATAAATATACTGCGAGGGTGGTTTTGCTTTGAAATCTGAGAGATGTAGAGATGTATAAAATAAAAAGAAAAAAATGGAAAAGAGGAATAGGGAAGATTTTTATTTTTTTGAGATGCAAGTAGTAGTGGACAGTCAAAAACTTGCTAAGCATAGGACTTAAAAGAAAACATTATGATGTATTTTTTTTTTTCTTTTAACAAGCAGTCAAATTAAGAAATTCATCACCACAGTATCACCACAGGATGCGATAGAAGTCAATGTGTAAGCAGCACCAAAAGCTGTTAATTCATTAAAAAACAAACAAACAAAAAAATCAGAATCTCAAAACTTCAGAAAGATTTACTTCATCAAAATGTTATGAAAGATTTACCCGTGGACTGTTGTTTCAATTTAATCTGAACTCTGTGGTCCCTAAACCACTGATTTCTAGACATTCCAGAGTAAGACATTTTCTATACTTTCTTGTTTCATAACCTCTTTCCTAAAAATCTTCTTTTGGCAGTAAAAGTTAGGCTATTAGGTAACATGGACCATTGCAGTTGCTGCTATATTTTCTGAACAATTTCAATTCTAACCAGCATCTTAAATTCTAACATTTTTTTAAATCTCTGCCAGTGTTTATGTTTGTAACACCTACTCTTCTGTAGTATTATGCCCTAAACTTCCAATTGTACAGTGAAATTTTTCTTTCTGCCACACATGATTTGATGTTGTAAAGCTTCTGTTGAGTTACTGATCCTCTGCCTATCACATAGCCCACTACAGTTCTCATCCTTCAGCCTTCTACTCCCCTCTTTCTCTCAGACTACAAATAGTAACTTATGTTTATAGGTTCTTCTCCAATTTCATTTCCTCAAATTATGTTCCCTTGTCTTTCAGCTGTTTAATTTTTGATATGTCCTCCCAGTGACCCTTGTCACTCTTGGCTACCTGATGTATCTATGTAAATTCCTGGCTTTCTGGGTTTCCCTTTAACTTACTTGCCTGGAAAGGTAACTGCACTGATTGTGCTGCCCATATTATGCATATTATTGAAAGTACTAATAACTATCATGTGTATTATTGAGTAGGTCACATTTCCAATCCCCAGACAAACTGTAAAACCAACATAGGAGATACTTCTTTCTCTCCTTTTTACAAGCATTCGTGTAGCTGATACTTAAACCTATTTATCATAGGATATGATATACAGCCTCACACTGTTAGAGTCTAGGGTATAAGAAGTGGTACTACAGCTCCTGTTTGCAGGATTCAAGGCATTTTATTCAATTGTTCAGTCCTACTGCAACAGTGCCTGTAGGTGTGTGACTCAGATTAAATTCTGGGAAGCAGAGTAGTAGCAGGTTTATCAGACAATGTTCACTCAGTGATACAAACTACTTAAATGTACCTGTAGGAGACATTTACCCAGTGAAGAGGCCAGAAGAATCAGGCAGAAGCCAGGGAGTGCAGAGAGAGAGAGAGGTTCAGGATAAGAAAAGAGGCAGCAGACAGAGGAATATGACCTGCCAGCTGACTGTTGAGAGCTACTAAAAGAGAAATTATAACTTGATTTCCCAATTTCAGAAGGCATAAACATAGAGGTTACTCTAAATAGAAAATACAATAGAAAGTGCTTAAGTAGCCAAGTGTCATACTACACCAGAATCCTTACAAGGAGGAAAAATATGACTTTTATCTGAATATGCGTATAGATAGATCACGGAATGTATTGTTTCTTGTCTTAATGGCAACCTTATTAAAATCTGACTGCTAATGCCCCACATTTTGAAATCTTTAATAAACAGTTTGGGACATTTTTAAAATGATTGAATTCACTTTTGGAAGTAATGTTCCTTGAAAGTATGTGAATGACTTATAAGCAATAATACATTAATTAGAAAGAGCCATCAAACTATTATTATTGGTAGCTGAATAGTGTTAAAATGTGATTTTTTCAACATGCACTTCTATATACACGAAAACATTTCACTATGATATTAAAAAATAGCAAAAGATCTTTGGAATTGAATGTAACAAAGTAAGATAGGCTGTATCTGACAAGAAAATCTATGGCATTGTTTATTCATGTCATTGTTAAAACATAGGAATATGAAACCACTGCAAGCAGGTTTGTCCATTCTTGGGCCAAGAAGCTTCAGCTGTTTTGCTAAATAAAAAGAAGGCCTCTGACCCCAAGAGACTAAGAAGTGATGAGAGCTTGTGTTCATATATCTGAACTCTTTCACACCCCAAAATGGGTGGCCTCATCTATGTTGCTTATTGGGAATAGGTCCTGATCTCAGTATCTCTGAAGCAATTATGGGCACTCTTTGCAAATCTTCAATTCATAGAATGATATAGGTTGGAAAAGACCTTCAAGGTCATTAAGTCTAACCATTAACCGGACCTACTGAGTCCCATCACTAAAACATGACCCTTAGTGCCACATCCACACATTTTTTAAATACCTCCAGCGATGTGGGCTCCACCACTCTCCTGGGCAATCCATTTGAATTCTTGATCACCCTCTCTTCCTAACATACAATCTGAACTTTCACTGGTGCAACTTGAGGGCATAAATGTGTTAGTACAGCCAAAGGCTCTGTCAGGAACAGTGTTAATAAACTTGGAGGATGCTCATATGACAGTACTCAAGCCAGAGTCCTGTCTCTAATGTTTACTGATGCAACCCTAACTAGAAGAACCACTTCCTTTTCATTTCTGTGCTTGGCCCTTTTCAAAATTTAATTCTGTATCATTACAAAGAGCAAACTATTTGATTAATATTTCTTGCTGTGTGCCAGTGCAGATATTCCTCTTCAAAACAAGAGTTGAAGCTTTACTTGTCATACTTCTTTCCCCGATTCTTCAGCAAAAGTAGTTGGATAGTACCACTACGTACAAGTTACACGGCACTACCAGCTTTCTTTCTTCCCTGCTTTTTCTCTCCTCTTGAAAAACCTGTTTCTATGCTGTGATGGGAAGGTTAACACTTTGTTCCCTGCAGCTGGCTTTGTATAAGTAAAAATCTAGTCCTGAGTAAATACTCAGATAATGGCTCTGAAAAGCAATGTGGTTTCAAAGTATTTAAAATGGGTTGGTTGTACTTAGTGTTCATTTGAATTCTGGCAATTACTCAATGATTTAATTATGCCTATTAGTGGAATTTCTAGGAAATGTATTATTATTTGGAGACCAAAAGCCATTGCAAGTTAAATTATATTGAAATTATATTGGACTCAGCACTAAAAATTCATATTTTCTCGGTAAAATAGGTATTATTTTTACCAGAAGCTTTTTTTTTTTTTTTTTTTTTTTTTCCTTTGAATGTAAATTCTTAGTGTTTGGAATCAGCAATTTACAGAACTTGCTTCTTCATATAACTACAATGAAGACACTGAAATTACAGCATATACTAAATTTATTTGATATGTATAGACTTTAATGGACACAGAGAGAGTTAATCCTCTTTTATTAATTTCTGTTTAATTGCAAACACTTTCTGCTTAGTTTTAGTCCTAACTGAAAGAACTGTGCCTGAATTGTCTATTAAACTATTTAAGTCAAATTCAGGTTAGTTTTCATTAGTAATTGCACAGCCTGAATTGAGAAGTATTCTTTTAACAAACTTCTAAGTATTTTTTAATGAGATAAAACTCAAGTGAAAGCATTTGTCTAAATAAGTAGTCCTTGAATGTATTTCACGCTGCTTTTGCATTTAAATAGCACTTAGTATACCATTTCCCTTTTAACTGTTCTTCACTCACTCCATAAGCAGTCCACAATAAAAATAATAATAATAAAAAAGGCTGAAACCAGCAGTCAAGTCTCCATTATTCCAGAAGAGTGTCCTAACCAGTCATACACAGAAATTTGCATCCTTTTCCTTTCTCTTTCCTGAAGAAACCTGAATATTCTGAAAAAAAAATAATTAAACAACTTTGCATGCCAAATCCTGCCTCCTCTCTCCAGGATTGCTGTGTGATTAAGACACTCTTCAAGTATAAGATGTGTCTGAATATTCTAATCAGAGAAAGGAGCTGAATTTGGGTCTTCTAAACCATCAGTGATTGTCTTAATCACAGAAATTCTGAAAAGAAAGGGAAGACAACCACAGTATTTCTAATTTTGAAGGCTGAATCCTACTTGGGTTCAGAACAAAAGAAAAGACAGCATAGGATCAAGTTGTCAAGACATAGGTAATCATGTCATTTGGATACCCCAGTGTATTTAGCATGTCTCTAGCTGCTGCTTCAGAGAGGTGCAGCTGTCCCGCAATCCTGCACCACACCTACATGCTAAGTGCAGGTATCTCAAGCACTCTGAAGAAATTAAAATGGAACTAGACACAAAACACAACAGAATTGCCTTCTTAGAAATGAGCAGTGGAAATTGTTTCCTTTTCAGTTAGGCCTGGACAGCTACATGTTAATTAATCTAGTTCTTGTGGTTTCTGTTCTGATGTAGCCAAGTCTTTCAAACCATTTCATAAGGAGCTTCAGCACCTAACTAAATATCTTGCAGAACTGAGCACTGCTTGACTAAGAAGACCCAAGTCCCTTTCTGAGCTATACCTTCATGTTTTAAGGATATACTCTCAGCCAAAAATTCCAGCAGATTTTCATTTTTTTTAATTGTTATTTGAAAGTTCAAGTTGAGATAAATCGTTTCCTACTGAACAAAAATATTTATTCAACTGCACCAACTTTAATGAATAAAATTTTGACCTTATTAGTATAAAACTACCTAACAACTGTTTCCTTACAGTCCTGTTCTCACAAAATCAGTGTTTCCCAGATGCAACAAGAACTTTTAATCAACTAAAGTACACTATAAGTACTACAGTATAAGAATATATATAATATAGTATAATTAATGTATACTGTAAGTACTATAAAATATACTGTAAGTATACTGTACTATCTACTACCTAAGTATACTATATGTTAACTGTACATGTCAATAATAACAAAACAAAATTAATACTTTCAATCTTTAAATTTTTATTATTTCAAAACAAACCATCTGATTCTGGCACGATCAATGAATGCTGCAAGTAGTGTGTAATATGTAGCAACATCCCATGACTTCAGAACAAAAATAACTTTTAGAAAAATAAGTTGGAAATGTTAGGGGAAGAAAGTTTGTCTGGAAGCTGAGACAGAGAGGGAGGATCCAAAACTCTTGGACCTCTGCGACACCATAGGCATATGTTGTTTCATTTGTCAAAAAATGCAGTTGTTCTCTTTTAAAATGAGACCCCAACTGCTTGTGGACAATGGCAGATGGGGGCAGAGATCACTAAAGTGTATCTAGATAGACATTTTGGTGCTTAAAATTTGACAATTTTTTATACTTGTTTCTGATAGTACTTATGATGACCTAAAACTGTTCAAAAATTAGACTAGTGGGTTAAAATGTTGGTAATTATGTGATTTCTGTATTGCCCTATCCAGACAAATAGGAATGTACATATACATATTTCATAGGTACAAGGTACAACTTAAGGGAGTCTTATGTCTAAAATTTCAAAAAGTTCAGTACAAATCTTTAGGAAGCCTAATTCAGAGCTAATATAAATAAGAAATTGATTTGCATCTGCTGCATCCTAAACCGGTCTTCTGTGTTTAGCCTGTCCCTGTTTGCCCAGCAGTGGAAGTTCAAAGAAAATCAAAACTCTTTGTCTTGAGATTTCTGCAAATCTCACTGTACAGCTGGTTCTCCCAGCTCTTCTTTCAGAGCACCCAGCTGTATCCATAGATCTCCCACAGAGACTGAGCATAACTATACCTGTCACAGTCCACTGCACTATCAATATCCCTGACACCACAGCTTCTTTTACAGATTGCTATTTGACTTTCAGCATTCTCGACCTCTCTTTCCTCCTTCACTTGATTCACTTGGATTTGCATGAAACTTCATTACAAAAATAATCTTGTATTCAACTGTATCTTTAGTAGTGTGATTCTAAACTAGCACAGTACACTGCAGAATTCCCCAAGTCACTTAAGATGAGCACCACCATGTATAAAACTAAATCAGAAAAGGAAAAATAAAAATTTTCCCTTTCTGAATATTGAATAGCATCCAATAATAAAGCACAGGCAACTCTAAGGAAAAAGTATGTCATTGGCAATGTTTTCAAATTCTGTATTACCTATCAACCTCAGTGGCGTGATGGTAATGAAAATACTAATGCTTTGAGGAAATTTTGGATTTACCAGAACAACCAAGCACAAACACACAGAAAGAGAGGGTCAAATAGTTATTTAAAAAAATGGTTCTCTGAAATTTTATACATTTTTTATATAAAAACTCAGATTAATATTTTATTTTTGTAGCCTTAGCACTGCTTTGAATACCTGTAATGCACTGTAGTTCATGTATGGTACATGACATAGTTACGACAATAAATGTGGCTGCTAGATAGCTAGCAGATGGTACAAGATCCTGGTTTATGCTCTGTTCTGGATTTGTATCTTAACAGTTATTTTTAATTGCAGTAATGTATGATTTCAGAATACACTGAAATTAAAATTTGTTAATCAGTCTGAGAAACCTGGAAAAATTATACACCTCTGTGTTAACATTTTTTTTATGTTTATGTGCAAAGGCTGTAGGGCATCCTCCTGACACAAGACAAAACTGTGTAGCCCAGGAGTGGAAGGGCTATGGCACCTCTAAGGCATGGATTCACTAGTGTAAATTCGACTGATCCTATTCCAGTTTAAAGAGTCCTCTAAAACATGAACCAGTTTGAATATAAGATATAAGATAGATTTATGAGATATAAGGTAGATTTGAGCATTCAGTGTATTTGGTGGCTAGGGGAGAAGCACTGAACTGAGCTCTCCTTCATGGTAACTTTTCAAGCTTCTCTGGGCAGCAAGCAGGCACAGAAGTTCAGCTCAGGAGTATCAGGGACTATATCAGCAAAGATCACTAACAAAGTGGGTTTACCTCTTCCTGCAGCAAAATCATTCATAAACAGTTCTGTTGACTAAGTAGAACTGCAGAGAGGATGTAAAAAGCCTAAATTTCCTGCTTAATCCAGTATGATTTATCACCTCTGGGAGTTCTCATGAAACACAACTCCATCTTATTTTCTTCATTAGAGTCAATGCATATGAGTAACTGCTATTTCCTTGATTTTTTTTTTTATTTATTTATTTTTCCCACATAAATGTGAATGACTTCTTATGTCTCAGTTGGAAGTCAGTAATTTATTGCCTTATTTTTCTTGTTAAAAGAAAAAAAAAAAAAATACAAATTATTCGGATTTTTTTTTTTTTCACCTTTATATTCTCACCTTTATATTCTCTTGTCACATTTATTTCATATGTGGTTTGCTCTGAACAAGTGAGGCATTAATTAAACTGATGAGACAGAAGATGGGTATAAAGAAGTTCTTTGGACAGAATGCCTTGAGATAAGACAGAAGAAGATCTCTGAAAAACTGGTGTCGGCAAAAATCTGAAAAATATAGCACTAAAAATATAACCTAGATACACATGCTGATTTCTCTGGACCCATAAGGGAGGGAGGGAAAAGGAGACAGCAACTGATATTTATTGATTGTAGGAAATAAAAAGGAGTGCCAATTGCTTTCTTTGCTTACATGAAGAACAGCAATGTATTTCCTTCCCTTTGAAGCCACTGTAATTCTTCATATTTCAAAGTAAACATAAATGAGACTGTTGCCTTCATAGACAGTAGTAAGTTTCTATGCACTACAATGGCATATACATGGGGACAATGAACAAGGCAAACACCTCATAGAGTCCCATTTGACTGTCTTCTACATAGCTTAATTATTTTTTTTAATGCTTTTAATTAGATAATAACTGTTAAGTTTGGTAGCAAGCAACCTCACAAAGAGAAGAGTATTCAAAGCAGTATTCAATTTGCACACTTAGTCTAAAGTGAGCATAATTGTTTTTAATATTCATGCACCTAGTTAATAGTGGTAATAACAGAATTTGGAGCATCTACTCTTAATTTTATTTTACCAAAAATTATACTATGATGCAATGGGAAAGAATTCTTAACTTAAAAGGGAAAGTATTTCCAAAAAATTATTATTTTTCCCTCCGTTTCAAAACCAATAACCTCAGTCTAACTTTTTGTTCTTTCTGTCCTTTGCCTTTTTTCTTCTTGCCCTGTCCTTCTTTCTCCCCTGTCCACTTAACAAGTCTAAAAAGTTCCATTTCACGTTCTCCATTAATAAATCCAAAATAAAATTTTACATAAAGGCATTTTGGAGCAAAATCTGTTTTTTACAGCACAGATTTTCTAGTATAGTCAAATGAATAAATAAATAAGCCCTATCTAAATTTCATTTTTCCCAGAAACTATGCAAGAACTTTAAAGATACAACAGATCTACCACGTTTGTTTTATATTTATATATATATATATATAAAATATATTTGTCTTTCTCTCTCAATGTTATCAAGTTTCTAAGATGAAAAACTGCTTCCATCAAGCTAGTATAAAAGCCCTACAACTTATTATTCAGTTAGAAAATTTGTCTCCCTATGAATTCACATAGAGATAGCAACAAAGAGTAGTCTTTTAGGTTGAATCCAGGAAAATATTTTGTGCTAGCCCAAGAGGCCCCAAAGCTGTTTTGTTTTGCTGCATTTCTCCAATATATCCTGCAGCTACTCCAATTTTGTGGTGAGGTATAGAGATCAAAACCCATAATAAAAATAGTCCATGATTATTTTCATGCTATTTTAAAGTTAAAATAGCCATAATCACTAATGCATATTCTCCAGAAAGATTTTGAAATTCTTGTTAACTCATAAGTGGATGTAAAAGTTTTAAAAACATTACTAAAGGAAAGAAAAACAAATGTAGTTTACATATAGAGATTGGTAAATAAAAGCAAAAGAAACATCAATAAAAATTGCAGTTAAGAAATAATACATAATTAATTAATTAATTAATCACACTGGTTTAACATGTAAAAAGCCCAGGCATTTCAATACTGTATTTTAAGTCACAGGCAAAGACGTTGCCATTTAGATTTTGCATGTCTAATAATAGTGAAATTAGATAATTATCTAACCAAGAAATAGGCAAGTTTTCAAATGACCAGATGGTTCTACCACCCACCTCATTTAGTAAAACTTCCTTTATTCACACTGCTCTAACATGCTGCCCATTTCCTCAATTTGTACCCATTAGCTGACAAGAAACGGGCTGAGCTCAGAAATCAACAGGCTCTGACAAGAAACCAATTCTCAGGGGCCCTCTTAGAAAAAGTAGGATTTTTAACCAATGTTGCCCAGGAGACAGCTGTAGAAACTAAGTCGCTATCTGAAGCAATATTAGTGAAGAAGGTAAAAGGATTTACAGTACAAAGACCTCTTAATATTCTTGGTAAGCTGCAAAGAATGATCTTTAGCTCACAAAAGAGTGAGCATTTGGGCTCAGTATTATTCTGACAAAACTTATTTCCATTCCCTAGTGAATAAAACTTTCATGTTTCACTAAGGGATCCAACTACAATATGTACTTTCTATAATGTGGCAGATCTATGGGACAAGGTCATATTTATTGTAGAAGAAATCTCAGTGCCTCTGTAAACCTTTGAGAAGCACCAAAGCTTTGCTGGTTGTAGGGAATGGTTACCACATCACTTCATCCACAGCTGTGTCATGGCAAGGGTCACATTTCTAAAATATACAGCCTTGTAATAGAAGATACATAATCTGCCTTAAAAGTAAGGACAGCTAGAAATCTGAAAAAAAAAAAAAAAAAAAAAAAAAAAAAAAAAAAAAAAAAAAAAAAAGTCATTTGACAGATGTAATCTTCCACAATACCAAGAGATTGTTAAAATAAAATTCAAATTATCTTTATATTTATGAATGTTACATCAGGGTACAACAAATTCAATCTGTTTTCACTAACACTTCCCTGATTAACCTGGTTGCCCTGAAAAAATATTCTAAAACTTCTTAGCTTTAGCCACCTTAAAAACATGAATCTTCATTATGCCAGAATGGTAAAGTGATCAGTTTACTTAATTTGCAATATGTGGGTAACAAAGAATAAATAAAATGTTTGGAGTTTTGTTTTGTTACAGTGAAAGTAATCAGCAAGCAATGAAAGCTTCATTTCAAGGTCTTTAATGGTAACTGCCTCAGAGAGAAATGTAATTCACCTGACACAGAACAACAAAGCTAAGATGTTCTGATGACTATATCCGTTACACTGCCTGGGAAACATATTAGATAATTATCTGTGGGCAATATGATTCCCTGAGAAAGCCTAAATTAAAATGAAGTTTCTACCCACAGTACATATTTAGGAGTTTAAGGTAAATTACAAAGCAGGCACTTTATAACTATATGTAAATTTTTCATTTTTATCTAAGACATTCAGAGTGAAGGTTAAAAAAAGGCCATGTATATTCTGATGCAGAAATCCAGCGAGGGGACCAAAATCACCTTGTTTCAGTACTGTCAAGGATGCCACTATTCTAGTCACTAGTCTAATCTATTTCTATTTCTAATGAAATTGATTTTGCATTGAAATCTAGTGCCTACATGCCATCTGATAGCAAAATTTCATTTTTGCTTATAAGTGGATGTGTCAAGCTATCCAGCTTTTCTAATACAACATAAATAGTGGACTCTTTGGAACTGACAAAGTATCAGCTAGTACTAGCTGGAAAGTGATCAAATCTTTAATAACTACAAAACTGAAATCTTAATCTAAAATCTTTAATAACAAATAATCTAAAATCTCCTAAGAACAAAATTAACATTGGGCACCATTTAATGAAGAAAGACGCATCTCTGAAGAAGAAAAAGAAGAAAGATACACAGAAAGATTAATATTTACAAGACTTAAGAGTATCAGAGGAGGTTGATTTAACCTGCAAAATATAGCCAGTGTAGAGTACTGAGTTGATGGATGCTTTCAGTTACTTCTACCTTCTGCGGTGGAGTTAGGGAAAGCCAGTAAGAGATCAACAATATGTATGCAATACCCTTAGGAAGGCTTAGGAAAATGAATAAGACAAATCAATAGACCTCATAAGGGAAAGAGAAAGGTGTCTGAGGCAGCCCAATTTACCAGCATGAATTATCAGTTATCTATTTAGAAATAGTGGTGTATAAATACCATCATCCCTTTTGTCCTTCAACTATGTCTATTATCTCAGGTATGAGAAATGTGAGGACTCATAAATCCCCTTCAAAGATAATAATATTTTTCTTTGTTTGGCTTAATAATTGACTGTTTTTAAAATATCATACTTTATAAATGACTACTTTTAATAGATATTCATATATAACACTTAGAGAATTACAATACATACATTAAGATGATCTGTCATCGCTCTTTCTCATACAGAGAAATTTGAAAATTTTTAATAGTGATCTCACTATTTAGGAGTAAATATCTCCCAGAAAGTCAAAAGAATAAAGAGGAAAAAAAAAAAAAAAAAAAAAAAAAAAGTAACCTAATATTTGTATTTTTGTTGTTGTTTGCTTGAATAGACTGAGATGACGGTCCCAAACAAGTTTTATTTGAATTATATGAATTTATTTGAATTAATGTTCATAGAAATTATTACCATTTACATTTCTGTAATTTCCAAAATGATTACAACAGCTTTGGATTTCATTATATTCTTTAAATTCTTCCTTTCATTAATTAAAAATTTAATCAGGGAACTGAAGTTTAACTTACTTTCCTGGCAAGTAATGGAGAAGACAATACAATTCCACTCATTGGCTCCTCACAGTTGCCAAATACTCTCAGCTTGTCTTCCCCAGCTATAATGGCAACTTCATTTTTCCTCTGTAATTAGTGAAACATCAGGATGGAAGAAGCACAGATCAAATTGTGACACGTTTGCTGTGGTAAGTATTGTCTAACACTGAAGTACACCTTCCAGGAACCTGATGAATTGTGCATTTCTGATGAAGAATTCTACTCAGCTTTAATATGTATGGTTTCCTCAGTCTCCCTAACTCATTAATATTAGTAGCGAAATGGCCAGGGCTCAATAAAAAAAAAATATATATATATTTTTCACAGCTAACAAAAATTGTTTTTTATTGTTTGCTGTCATTATTTCACTTCTCCATGCTGAAGAAATATATATATTTTTTTTCTTTTCTGAGGACTTCAAAATTTATCAGCTAAAACAGTGCAAAATGTCCAACTGTTAAAATAGCTATTAATTCCATTTTAGGTGTTAGTTTATTTGGAAAAGAAACTTGTAGTAGACTGGATAACAACATTTCTCCTTCTTCATGTAATTCCTAACTTTCAGCTACTAGGCACTTCGTTTGGTAAATATTCCATTAATATACAAAAATCATGCTTGTACAAACATTTAATTCACTTCCTCTTTTGAGGTTGGTCTATACATAGCTTTTGTACCAGGTTAGTCTCTCTGTCAGGGGGCTGCTTTTTCCAAATTAATTAAGCAAATAAAACTTCAAATTTTATTTTAACAACCACATTAATTAAATTGTTTCTTACCAAATGAAACATATTTTCACTTAGTATCAAAATATGCTGTTCTGATATAAGCACATTTTTCTTTGTCATATTAATAATATAATGATATGCTTTTTACACTGTACAACACATTAGCTATATTAGTGGAATGAAAACTAGAAGTACTGTGTACAGAAGCCTCTAGAAAACACTGATTTTGGTGAAATGATGATGTGCATTTTGACAAACAAAAGCAAGAAGGTGTAAGTAAATATGACTTTGTTTTGTAAAGTGTCCTGGTTCCAGTTAGGATAGAGTTAATTTTCCTCTTAGTAGCTGGTAGGGTGCTATGTTTTGGATTAGGATGAGAAGAGTGCTGATAACATGCTGATGTTTTAATTGTTGCAGAGCAGTGCTTACACCAAGCCAAGGACTTTTCAGCTCCTCTCTCTGTCCTGTCAGCGGGCAGGCTGGGGGTGCAGCAAGAGCTGGGAGGGGACAGACCCAGGACAGCTGACCCAAACTGGCCAAAGGGGTATTCCATACCATCTGATATCATGCTAAACAATATAAAGGGGTGGCTAGCCGGGGTGGGGTCTGGGGGCAGCTGCTCGGGGATAGGCTGGTCATCAGTCAGCAGGTGTTGAGCAATTGCATTGTGCATCACTTGTTTCATACACACTATTATTATTATTATTATTATTATTATTTCCTATCCTAATCAACTGTCTTTATCTCAACTCACAGACTTCACTTTCTCGTTTCTCTCCCTCATCCCAGAGAGGGAAGGGGGAGGGTAGGTGAACGTCTGTGTGGTGTTTAGCTGCCAGCTGGGTTAAACCACAACATAAAGGCATAGCAATAAATCACACATTTTCCCTAAAAACTGAAATACACCACTTCAAAAAATGTTTTAAGTTCTTGGTGTAGAAAGAATCTCTGAGTCTGTATCTGCCTCATGCAGCCTGCAGTTTTCCCAGGATATGCTCTGCAGATGCATTCTGATTTTTGAAGTGTGAAACATCATCACAAGCATATCTCTTCCCAGTGTCTGGTTTTCACAGAAAGGGCAACCCTGTGTGTTCCTCTAGAAAGGACTGCAGTAAGCTTTGAAAGGTATCTAGCTCTAAAATGTGCTGTATCATATGCCAGCACATACATACAGATGGTCTCAAAAGTTATATAAACTCAAAAGTAATGTATGTGTCTGTCTGTCTCTTGGCATTCTTGTGCATATTTCCAAAAAAATGAAGATGGTTGTCCACAATATACAATAGTAATAACTTCCATCTATTTATCTGTTCATACGTTTGGGCACACATTCATTTATTCATGACTAAATCAATAACTACATTTTCCACTTCCACCCAAGCTGAAGAGCTCTTTGTTCACAACTTGAAGGAGAAATACAAGGACAATGGGTTAATGCAGTTAGAAGAAAGGACAGAGAAGGGCTGATCTAGCTACACTGAAAAGTACTGGAGTGATTTCTGAGTAAAGCATTGAGAGTAAAAACTAGGTAACTATATACCCACAACAAGGTAAGGAGAGCTGTTCCATTATTCTCTTCTTTGCCTCACTTTCCCTTGAAGTATGATAGTGGCTAAAACAAACATCTGACATGAAAATACTGTTATTTTCAAGCTTTCCACACATAGGAAATTTCACTGAACAAGCAGAGAATTGCGAAATATTAAAATGCTGTTAATTATGATAGGTAGTTACAGAGAAGTCTGGATTGGGATACAGAGAACAATGAAGTATGCACTTTACTTTTCAACCAACTTATTATCAGAAATAACTAATATGTTATTAACACATACACAATCTAAAGGATACTTCTCAATATAATATGCAAGGTTGCTATAGCCCAGTTCACGTTACCTTTAGTGCACATTAAGCTAATGCAACCTATCAAAATGCTGCACAATGTCTTTAAATCAAAACCCATTTAAATACAGTCCAAAGGACAGCACAGTATTCAGCCTTCATAGACTTTGCTTGCTTTCTGAGGCTGAAGCAAAACTGAACAATATTCAAAGACATATAATTTAACTAACTAACTAACTAAATAAATAAGATTATATGTTTTCCTGTAAAGTTTGAAGCTATCACAAGTAAGCAGAAAAATGTAGTGAGAAAACATCACAATACTGCACCAGAAGGAAGATTAGGATGAATGGAAGGAATTATAAGTGGTTTTAATGCTCAGGAACATGTATTTAAGAATATAGCCTGTTACTGGGACAAAATGAAGGACCTAGATGTTGACTTTTCAGGCAAGGGTAGCAGCAGGAACCCAATAACACCATCCTGAGTATGAAATAAACAGATACCTTAAATCCAGAAGCTGTTTTATATTTAAATATATTTATATATTTATATAAATATATTTATATTTATATATGTTTTTATATATATGTATATATATATAATATTATATATATATATGTAATATTTTTTTTCTCCCAGCAAATGGTTGTATTTGAGGAGAGGATTTGCAGCAGTGGGAGAAGAATTGGCAAGTTTCTGTTACAGTCAATACATACTGTGGCCATTAGCAACAGCAACAATAAAAGGAGCTCTAAATAGTGGTACAGTAGTGGCTTAATATGCTGAAGAAGCAATCAGAGCTTAACAGCGCTATTTAACCTCTGAGAAACCATACCTACAAAGAATGCCTGGCAAACCCAGTAATGTCCTGATACAAGGACTGTACTCCTGCTCAGGAAACCATAAATTGAAATTGCTTGGCACTTTTAAGATGCAGTCTTCCACAGCAATGAAAATGCACATTTATTATTCCCTGCCTGAGAAATGAACTCTTCTCAGTCAAAAGAAACCCAGAGAACTTTTAACAATTTTTCATATATATATATATTTTTTTTTCCTACAGTAGACAGTCTGCAAAAACACTTGACCCTGGAGCTTAGCAAGACTGGCAGGTTTGGATGGACTTTTTTTCCACTGGTTCACTAAACCCGATCTGATCTGAGCACAGAGAGCTCCTGGGCTGTTCAGCTTGTCTTTGTTAGCCATCTCCTGACAAGTGTTCTGTTAGAGTATTGTGGCATCTCACTGGTTAGGAACAATTCACATTAAATCAGACCATCACATTAAAAGCTAGCCTCCCACACAAAAAATTTGACAGCAAAAGCAGGCTTCAAAGAAACAACAGCAGGTTCTTGCATATATGCAATTTCTCTGTTAAGATTTCATTAGAATGTAGGCTGATACAATGGGATGAATGAGACACACAGAGGAGCAAAACTCTGAGCTCAAATCAGTGTTCACATTCTTATTATTTCTGCATTCTCTGTTCAGCAGTGATGACTGGAAACACTTCTTGGCCTTGGTTCTTTTATTTTATTTTATTTTATTTTATTTTATTTTATTTTATTTTATTTTAATTTGCCACACTCAGGAAAATTATTTGAAAAGTTGAATATTACCTCTAAGTGTTCCAAATCATTTTTCAAGAAGTTTGGATTTAATTAAGATGTGCGTTAAATCTCTGGTTAACAAGAGGGAGAAAAAAAAAAAAAAAAAAAAAAAAAAAAAAAAAAAAAAATATTTCTGTTTTCATTACATCTTCTATTAGTAAACATATTTGATTTCATTTGGACTTATTGCATTTTAATTATTTATGAAATTAAGAAGTTGATCTTAAAGTAGTGGATATGAAGAGATGTTGCAGATGTTATCCTTCATCTGAAGCTATATGATTATATTATTATACTATTATATTATTATACTATTATATTATTATTATATTATTATATTATTGTTGTTATTGTATTATATTGTATTATTACATTGTTTTATTGCTTTATTATATTATATTACACCACTTAAGAATCCAGCCCTTTATTGTTGCTACAGGTGGTGGTAGCACTTTTTTAAAAAGACTACTCAGGCTTTTGCAGTTTAGCATCTCAGAGTATGACCATAATTGAAAGCATCTCCAACAGTAAGCAGATGAAGTAAAGTCTGCTGGTGCTGCTTCCTGAATTGTGACTCTGTGGACAGCTCTGGCAGTCAAAATGGTGTGTAAAAATCAGCTCTGATAGACATCATGTGAACAATCCCACTAGCTCAATATTTGTATATGCTCGCCCCCACTTTTCTACAAGTTTCTCGTGTTGCAGCAAATGTGTCAGAAGATGATGTGCTGACAAGTTACTCCAGTTCAGACAAGGATAGCAGAGAAGAGTCTGTTATCACCCTAGGGTGTCTGACGGCACTTCTTGCTACCTTTTGTGTTTGGTTGTAATCATGCATATAGCAGAGTTGGTAATAAGTTTTTTTTTGTTTGTTTTGGTTTGGTTTTCCTATTTAGGGTGTCAACCCTGAGACAACCCTGTCTTTAGTCATAGAAATTCAGGGAGTGATATCATGTATCTTAAATTCAAAATCCCTCATTTTTGGATTTTCAAAATATTTCAGTATTGTGGAATCATTTATTTCAGTATCTCTTTCAATAATGTAAAATTTATTATTTTGCCAATATTATATGCATGGTTATAGTGTTTCTGTCAATGTCATAATTTCACCATTTTTCTGTTCAACTTGCATGTCATTACATATTATACTTCTTATATACAGTATAGTTCCAGGATTGTAATGCACAATAAATTTTTAAAAATAAAAATAATCAATGTTGTCAAATAAACATTACACCTTACAAAAAATCATACTTTGGATGCTATAAAAATTAATTTAAACCTAAATTAAAGTTGAATTTAAATTTTCTTTGATTTTTTTTCTGTGTTTGTGTTCATATATATATACAAACACTATACTAAATATGTCATACCAAGCATTTTTTTTCATCTAAACTGGTAACAGAACAAGGGGGAATGGGCTAAAGTTGCACCAGGGGAGGTTTAGGTTGGATATTAGGAAGAACTTATTTACTGAAAGGGTTGTTAGGCATTGAAATGGGCTGCCCAGGAAAGTAGTTGTCACCATCTCTGGAGGTCTTTAAAAGATGTTTAGATGGGGAGCTTAGTGATATCGTTTAGTGGAGGACTTGTTAGTATTAGGTCAGAGGTTGGACTCGGTGGGCTTGGAGGTCTCTTCCAACCTAGATGATTCTGTGATTCTGTAAAAACTTTTGTCAAAATTTTCTTCACAGTTCACAATAGTAGCAATGAAAGTTTGGAAAGAAAACTGCTGAGCCTTTTGGACCTCTTACCTGTCTTTACAAAATAAGACAAGCCTTCTACATAAAAAGAACATTGCTGGCTGTTTCATTATGGGAACCATGGTGGAATCCTATGTAAAAATATGTAAACTCTCTACATGGAGAAAACTGCATCTTCCGGTAGAGACAGAAGAAGAATGACTACACACACTAGGAGAAATATATATATATATATCTCAAGAAAAAAGACACAAGTGACTTCCAGAGGCCATTACTGGAGAAGCTGCTGAAGAACCAGATCAGTGATTTGTAAACTTTCTGGGAAGTTAAGTTTTTGGTTTTGTGCAGATCTAAGCACAGAGATTCAATCTTTGGTCTTTTGTTGGTATAATAATACAGGCATTAACTTCTGATTTTTTTATTTTATTTTATTAAAAAAAAAAAAAAAAAAGACTGAAATTAGTTAACTGTGTCTCTCAGTTTCATTGTTCACTGAGTCATTGAGAGAAGTTTGTATTATTAGATCTTACATTTGCAAAGGGGTTTTAATTGCACTTATGTCCTGTGCTTGCTCTTGTAACATTTGAATGACTTGCATATATTAATAACAGAAAAATGTATTTGCACTCCTTAGAATTTATCTTACAATGCTGAGACAGCTATGTCTGTTTTGGTAGTTTGGTAATCTATGTTATCTTGAAATAAGTCTAAAGTGCAAATACATTCCTGGAAACCAGATGGCAACCTTATCCCCATAACTCAAATTCTTATTCTTTCTTCTTGCTAGAAAAGAACGGTGGATGATCACTTTATATGCCTGCTAAATCAGTCCATGTGCTTCCAATAGAGCAATGTTTTCAAAGGACAAAGGTACTGAAAATGACTAAGTATTTGATTATTCCTCCACATCTGCATTTTTTTTTTTTTCTGGTTTATCATCTTGTTCACCCCACCAGTCAGCTTACAATTGGAATGATGGCGCAATGTTAAAAGACTTAGCATAAAAAGTGTTAAAAAATGGATGCAATTCTTTTCCGCAAGACTAACTTGCCCACTGTTTTTAGTAAGGTAATCAAATGCCATGGCACAAAAATTGTGATTATGTTACTATGGTTTAATAAGCATTTAAACTTTTAATAGTGTTTGTTTGCTTGTTTCCCTGCTTTATATCTAAAAATATCTAGCAATTTCTTTCTTTGTTTCCAATGTCACTCCAAGTGTATTTCCAAATCTTTACATAAATAAGTTTCAAGACTTCTTGACCTTTAATACCTCCATTGCTGTCTAGAATTTCATTGCAAACTGTGCAGTGCATTTAGTATAAAACCTGCTTCAAAAAGTGAAGGGTACAGGAAACATTCAGACATATGAAGATGGTTTCCTTATGGCGCTGACAAGAAGGCCTGAATCAACTGCAGTGTTAAATAGACATGTCTTGGAAACCAAACAAAAAATTATAACTGAACTCTCTTCTGTAGGGCATTCTGTAAGAAACACTTTTAGGTACATTAATTTATTTTAAACATCATAAGCCAATATTTTTATTTATTTATTTATTATTATTTAAAGGTCACACTACTTTGTTAGTGAATTTTATGGCAGTGAACAATATCCCCATCTGTTGTGCAGATTCCCAAGGTGAAAATGTAAAACAAGTACACAGTGAAATGGGGCAACAAATGCAGCTGTTCTCACCAAAATTAAAAGATGCAGGTAAATCAACAGAATTAATGTATAATTGTGACAAAACTGTCCAAGCTGGCCACTTGACAATCCACTGAGGTTAAGCCATGTTCCTGAGATAATATATTGTGAAATATCTGTTGATGCTGGAGATTGGAATTTTTTATATTTTTTCCCTCCTTCTGACATTTGCCCAGGAGGCAGATACTCTGTCCATTTCTTCTTTACAAAACAAATTAGTAAGCTCTATGAAGCAGTTTTGATACTTAGCACCATGCAATGAATAACATTACACTCTCATGTTGACAGTTTCACCCTTGAGTATTCTGGATTTAAAGCTGACCTCTTCAGTGCTATGTGGCAACTGAAGCAAATAGACAGGGAAGTGCAACAACGGTATTGACACTCATTCCTACCTCACTTAATTACGATATGGAAATATTATTAATGGCTATGTGTTCTTGGAGATTTCTAACATTTCATGGTCCCACAATGTAGTCTTCTATAGCACTGAAGACATATCTCCAAACTTGTGTGAAATCTCAATGTTTCTTTTCTTCAGATTTAGAATTTTTATATAATATATTATAAATATAATATATTATATTTTGTTATATTATTAGCATTTATTATATATTATATTATATTTATTATATTATTTATTGTATTTATTATATTATTATAATTTATTATATATTATATTTATAATATAAGGAAGAAGACAACCTATGTGCCTAAGATACAAGTTTTCTTAAACTTCTATGACTTCTGTACTTTCTTGACTTCTTATGTACTTTCTTGACTTCTATCAGGTTTATTTAATTCCTTGTTAATAAAAACATTGTTATTTAAATGTAAAAATCTAGTTTGCTCTGTAGGGTCGCCATTCATTTATTCATAAGTTCTCTGTCTCACTGAATGAAAAGCTGTATTTAATGATGTTCCCTTATGATACCTGTGACAGATGCAATATTTTTTCATGTCACTTCCTATTGACTTTGCAGCAAAATACAGATACACAAAACAGAAGTGAAGGCAACGAAACCTTAAATTTAGAATATATATATATATATTTTTGTCTGACATAAATATGTAGCAATTCCCCAATATCAAACAGAACAAATAACCTATACATGGACTCTTCACATCATAACAACTGATTAAATTCTGATTCTTCCTGCATAGATTTCCTAAGTCAAATGATCCTTTTGTGTCCTACATCTACCTTTCTATTTTGAGCATACTTTAGAATATACTTTATACCTTTCTATTTAGAACATACTTTAGAATATGTATTTTACTTAGGAATCAGACTAATTACCACACTGCAATGAGCTATGAAGCCTGTTTTTGGTCAACAAGGGACTGGTTTTTGCACAGGGCTTTTACTTGCATTTCACCTGTGCAAGAAACTTCAGGTATTAACTCTCTTTGGCAGGATTTCCATTTTCTTGGATCCTCACTTTTCCTTTCTGTTTTTATTTTTAGACACATCAAAGCCTTGCCCACGCAAATGATTCTACAAATTTCGGAAATGCGTTCTGTTGTACTATACTTAACATAAATACAAAATTCAATGTCAGTATTTAGAAAGGAGAAGAGACTTCCATGTTAGGATCCTGTAGCACAACAATTTTATATATTCTAGAAATATTCTCACACAAATCACATAAAATAGATGAATCTTATATGTGTTCTTTTAAAGAGTTCTGGGTATCAGGGACACAGCAAAGTGAAATTCTGAAAACAGATGGATGATGGATGCATGAAAGGCTAAAGAATTATTGAAGAAATAATATCTGAGTTCTTATATAAGGATATTCAATACATCTCAATACATTACATAAAAATCCACAAGACTGAAGGCAAGGATACTCCTTTACTTAGGGCATCTATTCATTGTAGTGCACATTAGCTGTAGTAGCAACTTATAAGAGAAAGGGCAAACAAAATATATATGTTTCATATTTTTGAACAAAATGCTTAATATACATACAAATATGAACAACTCCAAAAAAAGTATATATATATATATTTATAAATATTAAAAATGTATAAAACTCAATTAAGTCATACAGACTATAATAAATTATGATTACTTTTCTAGTCACAGCACACGATACAACTTGGTACTTTATCTTCCAACTAAGCTCAAGGTAAAACAGAAGAATTGCTGCACAGAGTCTTGTTTAATAGTCTGTACATTAACTTGTGAGAAGCTATTTGTATTTGAAAATGTCCTTATTTTTTAATCCTATGAATTAGCCAAACTCTAAGCTTATTCTTTCATTCCAGGTACTTGCAGATCATGTTTATTTTACACCTTATAGGCTAATGTCAAAGCCAAATCTTTCATTGTCTCCAAGCCTAAAGCCAGCAATTTAATCAAGAAATTGTCAGTTTTCAAAGTACAACTTTACAAGCAATAGCAACATTTTGGTATGAGTGGCTCCCCACTTTGATAAGAATCAATCCCTGGGTACCATGACAATTCTCAACTGTTGCATCATGGTTATTGTGCTAGAGACTTAATTGTGAGTTCTCCAAATGATCCATTTTGTACTTCCAAATGTTCAGTAATGATATCCAGAAAGTACAATATTTTCTGTTCCTCTCTACACTATTGTAGTTTACACAGTCCTTACCTGAATACATTATACTATGCAAATGTATTAACTGCCACAGTTCATTATTCATTATACAAATCTCTCTCTCTTAGATTATTGAAACTGCCATATGAATAAGAAAAAACCTCAACCTTAACAACTGTAAAATATTTGGAAATTTTAAACTATAGGGGAAATATTGCTAAAGTGTAAATCCAGCTACTCTGGTTTCAGTTGTCAAAGACAAGAATGTTTGAGAAAATGTATAATGTACTGTATATTAGCTATTACCTGCATATGCATGATCCCTGAACTAACCATATTTAACTCCATTTGTTGCATACAATGTATTGAAAAAATTTAAAATACAAAAAGGCAAATTCTGTCTCCTGGTGTGTGCTTTAAGCCTTTTTCAAACTAGTTGAATGACAGTGGATTTTATTACCAACAGTAAGTTATCAAGCGTTTTTCACATAGCAAAAGACTTTGCAGGATACATGGTAACCAAAAAAAAAGGTCAATTTTTACTCTATCAGCACTTGCTAAAAAATATTTAAAATCCAATAATTGTCTATTATGTCTTTCTTACACAGTAATGGAATGGAGCTTGAATATAACTTTTCCATCCTTTTATTTTTAATACAGAAAAAAGTAAAAAATAGTACCAGCAAAGAAAATTTCTCCCTCTCATCTGCCAAAGTAGGTAAAAGCCACAATTCAGATCATTTCATTTAGGCCTTAATCTTTTTCCATTTTCTACATTTTCTATTCCTGTGAAATAGCTAATGTTTTTCAACTCCATCATTTTATACCAACAAAACACTATAATTTCCCATACTTCCCTCTCTTTCCCCCACACCCATCCATATTAATTTTGAATAGACTGTGTGAAAGTCACCCATCTGCTACTTCTGTTTAACTTGTATGCTGCTGATTTTATATAGTGGTTGCTGATACTCATTTGAAAAACAAAGACAAGAGGCTGGAAGCCTGAATTTATCTATGTACTAACGTACTGTCTGTAAAATCATTAGCTTATACAGATTTTAACACAGAGCAAGGAATAGAGTACCCCTGACAGGATTCTCCAGCTCTGTTAAAAGGGATTTATTTATTTATTTATTAGTATTTCTCAAACTGAAGGAATTAGGAATAAGAAAAGATGTTTTAATCATTATGAATTGGCAACAAAAATACGATGTTATTAACGGTTATGTTACCATTTTGTGCATATTAATGAAAATAAATAAGAATGGTCAAGATTATTTAACATTATTTTGTTTTAGAATATCAGATGATTTGGAAACATGGATACAAGATTAAATTAGATGTATAAAATTACTGATTAGATAGAAATTATATTTTTTAATCCAGAGGCTGCAGTGACTCTGAACATGAGTTATACAGGAAAAAAAATATATAAAAAAGTCAAATTGTAAATATCATTTGGGACTTAGAAATCAAGGCATCCATATATACAGCATGTTTATATGCAATGCACAAATATTAATTTCTTTTTTTTTTAGATGCATTTTTTTCTGCCTCCATAAGTGTACTATGATGAAATTCTACTTGCTCTCCAACTGGTTGTCCAGCTGGCCCAACTCACATTCATGCCTTGAATTGTGTATCTTTGCTTCCTATAGCCTGAGAAATCTCCACAACAAAATCATGTCATATAAAAAAATGGATTAGATTAGACCAAAAAAAGAGCCATTACAGTTAATTAAGAGATTCTAGCTCATTCATTTCTGATAACAATAACAGTGATTCATATCCAAATAAAAGTTATTTGTCAATAAAATAAAAAATGAATGTTGTATAGGGACAAGTAGCTTCCCTCTTTCTGAAAGGTTTTATTGTGCCTGATTGTAAAACCATGATATTTTTTACCTAAATAAATGTTCTGTGGAGCTGAATCTTGCCCAACCTACAACAAGAATGTCATTAGAAAATCATGCAGTGATAAACATATAAACATATTTAAATATAAATATGCACATGAAGACTATGAATACTTTGGTGAAGGCAAAACTTAAGTTAGCATTTGGAACTGAAGTAACTTCAGTTAAAGCAGTTTGTATGACATATGGGATAGTTAACAAGTATTTCTGATTGAGAAAAAAGTTCGTGCTGTGCAAACGCACTTACCAGTGTAAAAGAAAGATCATTTAATATTTTTCTTCTCCTAAGGCTTAGGTTGGCTTAGGTTAGCTGTATATAACAACAATTTTTTAAAATATATATATATATATATATATATTTGTTATGAAATATTTAATTTTGCTTCTTTCTTAAAATCACGTTAATTGCAGTCGTGTTACTGCTTCATGCCCTATACCAGGCTGTATTCACTATCTGGACTTCTGCAGGTTTGGAAATATTTTTCTGTTAACAGATTGTCTTGAAAAATAAGATAAGAGCATCTCAGAATAAGTGTATTAAAGACCTGTTCAATTTTTTTTTGCTGACTATCAAAGAGAACAAAAAAGACATTCTGAAGTTACTTCTCACTTTTCCTTTTCTGGATACTCTAATTTGTGTGAGAATTAATGTAGTCCTCAAAAATACTGCTATTTTGCAATTTTTATGGTTAATCATTTGTTTGTCATTTAAAACATACTTCCCTTGCATTTATTTCTGAATTGTTTTTTTTTTTTTCTGTTATGTGTCATTACACACAATAAGAGACTGACTTTGTGCATTTTAGCTGCTGTTTAGACCTCATTTTGAAGCTAGGAAAGAGGTCTCTACCCAATCAACCATTGAGGACATTAACAAAGTATCACTTTTAAATGTGTTATGTATTTAGGAATGGTGATAGATGTACTGCACCAAAATGTCAGTGAGGTAGAAACAAAGAGTAAGGAAGAATCATAGAATCATTAAGATTGGAAAAGACCTCCAAGGTCTTCTGGTCCAACCATCACCCTACTACCAGTGCCATCCACTAAACCATGTCCCTAAGCACCATGTCCAAACTTTCCTTAAAGACCCCCAGGGACAGTGACTCCACGACCTCCCTGAGCAACCCGTTCCAATGCTTGACTGCTCTTTCTGAAGGAGAAAATTCTCCTAATTTCCAACTTGAACCTTGCCTTGCTTCAACTTGAGGCCATTCCCTCTAGTCCTATCACCAGTTATCTGTGAGAAGAGACTGACACCCAGCACCCCACAACTTCCTTTCAGGTAGCTGTCGAGAGCAATAAGATCTCCCCTGAGCTTCCTCTTCTCCAGACTAAACAACCCCAGTTCCCTCAGCTGCTCCTCATAAAACTTGTGTTCCAGGCCCTTCACCAGCTTTATAGCTTTTCTCTGGACATGCTTCACAGCCTTAATGTCTTTCTTGTAGTGAGGGGCCCAAAACTGAACACAATACTCAAGGTGTTTTCTCACTAGAGAAGAAAAAATCTCTGCTGCCAAGACTCCCCTAAAATATCCTTCCCTATAGCAGGGCTTTCCTCTAGCAGTTTATGGTGGCAGAAAAAACCTGTGCCAGAGAGGGGCCTCCAGTGCCTGCCTGGGGGAACTTCATGGCACAAAGTTGATCCAATCCACTCCAAACATGGGCCAGCCAGCTGGCAGCCATTCTGACATAACCTTGCCACCCTGGGCAGTATCTCTCAAGTCAAGACAACCTTAGCCATTAGCAACAGACATCCTTCGCTGGTAGTGCTGCATCTGTGCCAGCCACCCAAGTGGGAAGGGGGAAAGACCAGGTTACATGAGGAATCATTTCTAGACAATTGTAATTCTCTGAAACACTTTTAAGATTTCTTTTCCCAGTTTTTCAAAAGTGAGTTCATTACAGATTAAAGCCTCCTCAATGAAAAAGCATCTTCTTCATTTCTGCTTATTTCAATTCGTACGTGAAAATAGCAACAATACAAAAATGTTCCCATACTGATGTCAGAGCAGATAGCTATCTGAAGTAAAAATAGTATATCTTTTAAAATATTTTTTACTCAGGAAGTGGATATACCTGAAGTCACTCTATCACTCTGGGAGAACATAATTAATTAAACATTAGACTAACATAAAAGTGAAATTTCTGCCTCTACCACAAACTGCCACAATTGCTTCCCTATTTCTGATAACTCAAAAAGAAAACCGGTTCAAGAATATTAACAAAACTGTTCTGTATAACTATTAATCACACTTAAAGAAACTTTTAAAATTAGTAAATACTAAAAATTTCAAAATATGTAATGCATTAAGTAGAATTAGACATTCCCACCTAACAGGATTTTACTAGAAGAATCATTTTCTTAAATTATAAAATCAACTACATTTTGGTCTTTTATTTCCTGATATACACCACCAATTTAAAATGTTTGGTGAATTTACCTACAGTGAGAGAGTTAGACAAAATTTAAAATTACACTATGAATTTTTAAAATTGTGTATAGAATTGAAAGTTATTTTTCTTTTCATGTAGAATTTGAAGTCCTGCTCAGAATTGATCTCATTTATCACATCTTTTTCATCTTATTTAATCATTCTTTTGAAGTAGAGTGGAATTTGTTTGATGAGTTGAGATTAAATACCTATCTTTCAGAGAACTGACACTAATTTTCCAATTTGCAACCCATCCTCAGACTACTTTTTGCTGCATTCTTAATCTATAAATACGGGTTGTGAGACTAATCTCCATTGCAGCCTGAAGTGTGACTGTAGTTTACTCTCAGCTTTAAATCCGTTTCGGAACTGCTTGCAACATAGTTACTATACTGTCACCTATGCTGTAGACTGCAAGGTACCCTCAGAAAGTTCAGTATTTCAGGACTTGCAGCCTGCACTGAGTTGTTTTGAGTGCCTCCACCTTGAACTACAAGTGAAACTGAACTGAACTACAAGTGAATTCAAAAGTTTAGTTGAACAGATTATCTTTGTTCAGCCACGTGTTGAAATATCATTATTTCAGAACCTGGTCTAGGGGAACTAGAGGATTTTCTAAGGAATAGCTATCACATGAACAGATGATGTGAAAAATGATGGCCTCAGGTCTGTCAGCACTAGACCTAGAATATGGTTTCTAACCTGCAACTTGCTGCTTGCTTTTTGAAGAGCACATAGCTGAAGCTCTGCCATTGACAAGAAGGGGTGGAGTCAAAAAGCTATATTGAAAAACAGAATTTCTCTCCAAAGGAAAATTTCCATGGGGACAGGGGACAGATAAACAATCTGCAGTGGGACAATAGTCCCACTGTGTAGAATTAAACATCAATATGTCTTGAAAGGAAAACCAAGGCTGTCCAAACATGGAAATGAAACCACAGGGTTTCATTTCTTTGGAGAGCTGAACAGGTAAGCTTGTACATACCAGTCCTAGTCGAGACAATGAAAACCCTGGCATCTGAGTAGACAATGCCTGAAAACCCTCACAGGTCTGTGGAACAGGACAATGCAAAATTAAACAAATGTGACAGAAATATTTCATAAAAGGAAAATTCTCTCTAATATAGTGTACAAAGTGCTGGTGGACATGGAGAAAGGAGAGTTAGTGAAGAAACACCTCTGATACCAAATATTTATTTGTTAATAGCATGTGTGGTTTATAAAGCATCAAGAATGTTGTCACTGCATGGAATTTTTCTAGCCAACAACTCTGAGCTCAAACATCAGTGAATAAGGTACACCAGAGTGTCTTGGATTATCTGGAATGTAACTCTTTAACTTCTACCAAACTCTACCTGGTAGCAGAAGTAAAAATAAGCAGCCAAGTAGCTCATCTTTACTCGAAGCACCCAGCAGGATAAATCCAACTGACCGAAAGAGTCACATAATCCTTGAGTGGGTTACTGCAAGTCCCATGTGCAGAACCCAGTTAGACAATAGAATTAAAGAGAGAAGAAAAGAAGACTGTGCATTTTTCTTAAATAGTTACAGCAAGAGTCCACATGATGCATGAAGGTTGTTCAGGAATATGAAAGCAAATCCAGCCTCCCTAATAGTTTAGCTAGATCATTTTACAGTTAGCACAGACTTCTAAGAAATAACAATCAGTATCTAAGAAATAACAATCAGTATCATTGTACTTGGTTCTTCAGCCTGGAAAGCGTGCTGTCTGCTATGGAGAGATCAAAATCCACCCAGATATGTGGTTTCAGGGTGTGAGGAAAGCTCCTTCCAGCACCATGTATATAGCATAGTTATCCTCTATATCCATACCTCCTCATGCATGAGCTCTGGGAAGGGACAAAACCCACAGGAAGGAGGTTGGTGTAGAGGGGACAAAAGAAAGGGAAGTGAGACAGGATTATCTCACATTAACTTGCTCTCTACAAAGCAGGTGTTGATGACTGAATTAGTCACCCATGCTTCCTGTCTCCTCAAGGGCCACAGGTTTTAAGGATCAGCTCTCATAAGGACCTTTACTGTGGCCACATAAATATCACCACTTGTTTCAGGATCTTGGTTAGGGAATACAAGGAAAGACATTCAGAACTGTCAGAAGTCTGGTCTGGTTGTACCCAGGACATCAGTCACATGGGAAGATTTAAAGTTAACCTTTGAAGCACAGATGGGAACCAAGGGCTCCTAAGGCAGGGCAGCTCTGCATAAGAGCTGCCCTGAGGCAGGTAGGCACTTCTGAAAATCTCACTCTTAATTAAATCTTAGCTAAAGGTTTGCTAACAAGCATTTAATATTGTGGAGGATACTCTAAATAACACTGATTAGGATTGTTTTTTCATGTGTTTGTGTTACTGTTTATCAGGTTAGTGGTTTTTTGCTTTATGTTTCATCTGTTTGTTTGTATTTTCATTGAAGATTCATTGTAAGAAGAAAGCTTAGACTAGATATTTATGACTTTTAGCACAGACTAGCTGTCAAACTGGGAAAATGTGTGTGGTATCCTTGTAGTATTATTGGAAAAAAATAAAAAAAAATCTGTGCCAGTCCATAATAACCCCCTAGTGTGGATCTATGGCTGACTAATTTGGTCTTAGCAGTAACTGCGTATATAACCAGTGAAATATGGTCCACAGAATCCAGATTGATCACTGAGACCAGAGTCATTTGGAAATGTAGCTAATCAGTGCTCAGGATTACACAGGACCTGAGGATGCACAAATAAATTTGGGTAAATGGATGAAGAAGTTCACAAAGGAAAATGTAACTACTACACTGTAATATTTTAAGTCACATACATAACAAAATCTTAATAATTTTTGCTTATGAAGGTAATAGGCCTGTCATATTAGGTCTGATTTAGCACTCTTCAATCTTGGCTAAAAATCTACACCAGGAAAAAACAGCTGTATTGTTGCTTTTCCCATTTTCTAGTTTTTAATATCCAAACTAAATAATACACACAGGATGAATGGTGATGTAGAATTTAGTACAGAAATCATGTATACTGATAGAGAAATACTGGATAACTAAAAATTTAGAAGCAGAAAAAGAGATTATCATTGATCTGCCAGATGGTTGTCAATAAAGCACATTGAATTTCAAACACTGAAAAATGTGTTTGTCATCCATACCAGCCAAGAAACGTTATTTCATGTTTCCAGAAACTTAAAGCAGACATGAGAAAGTCATAATTATTAAAACATATAAATAAATACATTATATGTTTTATTTTTAAAGACTTAAGATATTAACTAATATGTAATTGATCAGCCGTATGATATATTAAAAGTCATATCTAAATCCCAGGTGAAACAATCTGACCATGAAATACTTCACCTACTTCACTAATATTAACTTGGATGGAGTCAGATCAAATTCCATATCCTAGAAAAACACTTTTCCTAATTTTATTCATAGAATAGAATCATAGAATGGCTTGGTTCGGAAGGTACCTTAAAGATCCCTTAGTTCCAACCACCCTCCACAGCCATGGACACCTTCCCTAGACCAGGTTGCTCAAAGCCCTATCCAGCCTGGCCTTGAACACCTCCAGGAACACATCCATGGCTTCTCTGGGCAACCTGTGCCAGTGCCTCACCACCCTCTGAGTGAAGAATTTCCTCCTAACCTCTAATCTAAATCTCGCCTCTCTTAGTTTAAAACTGTTCTCCTGACATGATCTGATTGAACAAAGAGTCTCTCTCCATCTTTTTTATAAGTCCCCTTTAAGTACTTTGTTCATCAGTCCTATCTATCTTGGCTATTTTTTCTTCCTTTAACATATATACTTTAATTATATTGCAGGTTTCACAGTTTTGTTTTTCTTGACCAATATATATAAATATTATAGCAAAAAACACATAATTTTTAGTCCATATTATGAAGTTTCAACAAGCAATTCTTTTTTTGTGTGTGTTTTTGGCAATGTTATTTCTGGCTACACATTCTGTTATGCAATCACTTTCTTCTTCAAAAAGTCCAATGACAGGAACTAACCCTCTGGAAAATGCTGGTAGATCAGCAAATGAAGAAAAGGAGAGAATATAAATATGAAGATATTTTCACTTCATGAGAATTAATTATTGTGCCCATGAATAAATATTTATATAGCATTAATACAATGCAATAAGAGCTCTCTGGTAGCAAAAAATATATTGCATTGAAACTAATTCTTTTACATGCGATAAGGGAGTTTTGACCTGCAGATTTCTTTTCCCACTTCACTTGAAAATATAAGAAAGTTCTGTTTAGAAAGTTTTTTTAAAGAAACTTTTTATTTCCCTGTAAAGAATGTTAATTTAATAGTTTCTACATTTCTAAAGAAATTCTACATTTTTATTGGATTCCCTGCAGAGCAGTGATTTCTTCCCAAGACGTATCTCACAACAACTGTTCTGAATTTTTTATTCATCTTTTCAGGTGTTCCTAATGGCCACATTTTACATTTCACAGTTTACTGTAAATTGAATTTTTGCTGTTTTTTAGTGGAAACAAAAAGATATACTTCACAGTGTACAACAGAGTTTTCTAACACTATGCATGAAAATGTATGAAAAAGCTCCACTGATTCTTTTCAGACAGAAGCTGACAAAAGTCCAGTTTTTGAACTGATAGTGTTTACAATGCAGGTGTCATCAATGCAAAACTGTGCGTGCAATGTGAAACAAATTACAAGACATTCAATAATGTAATACAGCACAATACAATAACTACTGCCCCAGTGTGCTAGCCATGAACATATGTATTTCTATGTCAATAGCTTAGTTCAGAGACAGTTTGTCTGACAGAAACTTCTAACACGTTCCTAAATTTTACATCTATGATGCAACAATTCTCCCAAAGTATTTCACTGCATCCCCTAGATGTGAGAATGTCACAAGCAGACAGAATTATTTGTGAAAATATTGGAGGAAGATCCTGCCTGCCTAGTTAATAGGCTTAAAATTTCAAGCAGTGTCTTCTTTCAGAACCTCAGAGATATGTGCACTGCTGACAAAGTAATTAAGACAAGAGTGGTGAAACCGGAGAGGGCCACTCTTAAGTTTATTAATATATATATATATAAGGACTCAATGCACAATTAATGCTATTCATTTATAATTTGTAATTTTTTCTGATTTATGTTCCATACAATGAGCATGATTCATGCATGATGTCACTACCAGATGCCTGCAGAACAGAGGCCACAGACCACATTTGTAAGTCTGCCTGAACCCATGCTCATTCATGTCATTTGGAACCTGACAACACCTAGAAACTGATCCAGATCAAGGAGAGGATTTTCTGCAGTAAATTAGCACAATTTGAGGCAGTCTCTAGAAGGATAGTTCTTAAAGCATAGTACACCTTATATAAGCTACTAAAATTTCTTGAGGTGCATCAGATTTCATTCACCTTTTTTGCATTTTTCTTGTTTATGTGCGGAGGGGGAGAGGGGAGGGTTGGAGAGAGGAGTAAGCTCCTTAAATAAAAATTAGAAATGACATTGAAATGGTCAAAAAGACTTTATTTTTTTATTTTATTTTATTTTGGTATCACGCCTGGCATTCCTTAGAAAAATTGCAGCAACCTATTGAAAAAGAACTTTTAAAAATGTAAATGATATGAACAGTTCTCCAGGCCGATGGCAGCTGTTTTGTCAATAATAAAAAGCTTACATATGTTGACCAAATTACGTCCTAGCAAAACCCTTAAGGTTGGATGTCTCTAATGCATGCTCTTAAGGGAACGCAGAAACTCAGCTAGTACAGACTGAACGTACACTTGTAATGCAGAACTTCCTTCAAAACCACAGGGTTTGTATCCTACAAGACATGGCAGTGTTAGCATGTGAATCACAGAGGCACAGAATGGTCGAGGTTGGAAGGGACCTCTAAAGATCATCTAGTCCAGCCTCCCTGCCGAGCAGGATCACCTAGATTACATTGCACAGGATGGCATCCAGGCAGGTCTTGAGTATCTCCAGAAAAGGATACTCCACAACCTCTCTGGGCAATCGGTTCCAGTGCTCTGTCACCCTCACAGTAAAGAAGTGCCCTGTCATATTCAGACGGAATTTCCTGTGCTTTAGTTTGTGCCCATTGTCTCTCATCCTCTCACTGGGCACAAATGAAAAGAGACTGGCTCCATCCTCCTGACATCCTCCCACGACAGGTGCTCCAGCCCTCTAATCATCGTCATAGCCCTCCTCTGGAGTTGCTCCAGTAGTTCTATGTCCCTCTTGTACTGGGGAGCCCAGAACGGGGCACTCAAGGTGTGGCCTCACCAGAGCTGAGTAGAAGGGGAGAATCACACCTGCTGGCCACGCTCTTCCAAATGCAGCCCAGGACACCATTAGCCTTCTTGGCAACAAGGGCCCATTGCTGGCTCATGGTCAGCCTGATGTCCACCAGTACTCCCAATTCTCTCTCTGCAGAGCTGCTCTCCAGCAGGTCAGCCCCCAGCCTGTACTGGTACTTGGGGTTATTCCTCCCAAGGTGCAGGAGCATGCACGTGCCCATGTTGAACTTCATGAGGTTCCTCTTGGCCCAACCCTCCAGCCCATTGAAGTCCCTCTGAATGGTAACACAACCCTCTAGGATATCAGCCACTCCTCTGAGCTTTGTGTCATCAGCAGACTTGCTGAGGGTGCACTCCATTCCATCATCCAGGTCGTTGATGAGTAAGTTGAACAACACATATGAAGATAAAAACTTCATTTGCATGTATACAGCATTGTCAATGAACCTGCTATACCCAAATAGCAAAATAAAAAATAATAATAATAAAAAATTAATTACATTAAATTTAAAAAAAAAAAAAAAAGCAACTAAGCAACTCCTATATTATCTCTTTGTATAGCTTTCTCTCTTTCTCTCTTCCATTCACACATTTTCCAAGCTTTCTCTACCTTTCAGTATCCAGAACTGAACAAAAAAGAAGTGTGGTAAGTATTAAAAGATATCTTTTATTGCAGTTAGTGAAACATCTGTCCTGGCTATGAACTGAAAACCAAGAATGTAGCATTGGAGCTGGCCACTTTCACATGGATTTCAAAGACATATGCTCCCAGAAGTTCCTAAAGGGTCCTAAATAGTCCAAAATTCTATCCACTTCCACATCCACTTCCTTTCAGCATACATTTACACTGTAAGTTGATTCCTTCTATAAACCATAATGCCATCTAATGCCAACCTAATGATGCCATCCATTTCCATAATCATTATTGCCATTAAATGTGTCCAAAAAAACATGAATAATGGAGAGTCAAATGTGTTAGAAGGCCAGGGGGAAAAAAATGAAACAAACATCATCATCAACAACAAAATAAATAGTTTTTGTATTATTGAGTTTATAGACTATGCATGAGATTAAAAAATCAAACCAAGACATCTTACCTTTTTCACTGTTTGTTTTGTTTAATAGGCATGAAAACCACTTTGACAACCTAATTACTTGCTTCAATTTCAGAATAATGGTAATTGGAATTCATACATTGAAAAACTATATAAAAACATAAATAGTAAAGTACATTCTGTTACTGTTTGCTAGTGGATAGAAAACTCACAAAATGTGAAAAAGACCGTGATAAAATAACAGTTTTAGGGCACAAAGTCTTCTTGGTCAGTTCCTTCTCTTCTATAGAAGGGTGGAGATATGTCAGACAGTTCAGTTTTTAGTTTTTGACTTCATCACCTCCAAATGGCATGACAAAACTTGATTTTAGGAAATGTGGTAAGATTTCTTTTTGTCTGAATTTGAATTTGAAGAAAGCAACAGGAAGAATATCCATGGCAGTCAATAAATTATTGAGGGGAATCAAGCTCAAAATTTGTACCCAATGTCAGCTTTTCCTGCAGTAGCCTATGCAGAGTCTCTGTCCTCCACAAGAATTTTCACCGTCAGTCACCAAGCATATGCTGCTCACTTGCCTCTCCAGTATATATATAGCTAGTTCTGGGTGTGTATACTTGTACACAGAATTTAGTGTGAAATTACAGAACATTAAAACAATGAACAAGAGTGAAAACAAACTTCCAGGAATGGAGTTTCCCTGGAAGTGTTCAAGGCCAGGTTTTTTGGGGCTTTGAGAAACCTGATCTAGTGAGAAGTGTCCCTGCCTATGGCAGGGGGGTTGGAATGAGGTGATCTTTAAGTTCCTTTCCAATACAAACCATTCTATCATTCTATGAAACTATGATCTTTCCCTTATCTGTGGATGGATGGAAAAGCAAAATACTGTAAGCAGAAAATGCTGGTTTAAGAATGAGGGTTCCTGTTCCTTCTTACTGCAACTTAGTATTGAAGTCTGGTGAGGTCATAAGATGTTCAACAAGTTGTTGGTCTTTAAAAAAAATAATAATGAAATTTTGACAAATTTGCATGAACATACGATCTGAAGCTTTCTAATAAATTATCTGTCAGGATATAAAAATTGCAACAATTGACAGCAAAACTACTAAAAGAGACAATTCTATTAGGAAATTAAGGTTAAATGGAAAAGAAACACTTGTGTGTGTGTGTATTCAACACAGTCTCAGAAATAAATAATTTTGAGACTATTCCTTTCACATAGAAAATTATAAAACTTTAATACATGATCATTACAGTTTAAATATTGACACTGAAAAAAAAGTACGTATTCACAGCTGCTTTCTAGTACTTATGTATGTAAATAAATAGCTCCTTGAATAGTTAATTCTCTAGTCTGTAATGAGAGCATCTGTTTTTTAGCATGATACTGGGAATGTTATTCTGAGCCAACATGCATGTCATTCCATGTTTGCATCTGTACAATACACATTAACAGTTATCAAATATATTACAAGATGTTGCAAAGTCCATAATAAGATTTAAGTTCTTAAATAAGTCTAAGTGCATTTTTCAATCATACATATTTTACAACTGATAATTACTATTTAGCTGTAATTTTGCAAACTCTATGGTGAACATATTGAAATTTACATTATGTAAGTAAATTATTATATTTTATTTAAACTCCAGGAGAAAGTTATCAACAAAAAGAATTAATGGCTTTACAATCTCTGGGATACCTGCACTTTCATGTGGCTAATTTTGTTACAGCATAGGAACCTGTCTGTTCATAATGGCTTCATATTGTGAACTAAAGGACAGTTTTATACATAAAGAGTTGTTATAAAGTTGTGTATACTCACAATTTGAACACATGAAAGCCTACATCATCTTTCTTTAAAAAGTGGTTTGGAGTACAAAAAATTCAGTGGTCATTAAGAAGTGAGAAGAAGAAGCACCTGTGATAATGGCCTCATATGTAAGGAGGGATTATGGTTTTGTTTGTTTGTTTGTTTGTTTGTTTTTCTGTTGGCTGGAAAGGGTTTTTTCTTTGCGTGTTTGTTTGTTTTGCTTGTTTTTTCATAGAACCATGGAATGGTTTGGGTTGGAAAATCATCTAGTTCCAACTCATCTGCCACAGGCAGTGATGCCTCCCATTAGATCAGGTTGCTCAAAGCCCCATCCAGTGTGGCCTTTAATACTTCCAAGGGATCATTTCCCTGGGCAACCTGTTCCAGTGCTTCACCACCCTCACAAGGAAGAATTTCTTCCTTATACCTAATCTCAATCTATGCTATTCCAGTTTAAAGCCATTATTCCTTGTCCTATCACAACATATAAAAAATAAATAAAATAATAATAATAATAAAAAATCTCCAACTTTCTTGTAGGCTCCATTTAGGTACTGCAATGTCATCTTTATTTTCAACAGCACAGAAAACACCTTGTTATTCACAGAATCACAGAATCACAGAATAGTCTAGGTTGGAAGAGACCTCTAAGATCACCGAGTCCAACCTCTGACCTAACGCTAACAAGTTACACTAAACCATATCCCCAAGCTCTACATCTAAACGTCTTTTAAAGACCTCCAGGGATGGTGACTCAACCACTTCCCTGGGCAGCCTATTCCAGTGACTAACAACCCGTTCATTAAATAAGTTCTTCCTAATATCCAACCTAAACCTCCCCTGGCACAACTTTAACCCATTCTCCCTCGTCCTGTCACCAGGCACGTGGGAGAATAGACCAACCGCCACCTCGCTATAGCCTCCCTTCAGGTACCCTTAGAGTGCAATAAGGTCACCCCTGAGCCTCCTCTTCTCCAGGCTAAACAGTCCCAGCTCCCTCAGCCGCTCCTCGTAAGACTTGTTCTGCAGACCCTTCACCAGCTTCGTAGCCCTTCTCTGGACTCTCTCGAGCACCTCCATGTCCTTCTTGTAGTGAGGGGCCCAAAACTGAGCGCAGTACTCGAGGTGCGGCCTCACCAGAGCCAAGTACAGATTCATTGTAGATGTACTGATTTTATATTAGATATTTACCTTAGAGATATCAAGAATTGCATTATTTGTGTAACAAATAATGGGTAAGTGTACACATAGTGTTTTGCAATACTGTAAAATTATTACTATATTCAAAGATGGTCTCAAAATGTGTCTAATATTAACCTAGATTAAAACTTTTTCTATAGTCTTGCACTGATTTTTGCACAGATTTTTAGCTTGTCTTAATATTTTGTAGATTTTTTCATTACTAAACTGGACAGAGATTCTTTATTAGAGAATGAAGTTGCATAGGGACTCTTTATCAGGTAGTGTAGTGATCAGATGAGTAAATGGCTTTAATCTAAAATAAGGTAAATTTATATTAAATATTTGGAAGAAATTCTTTACTCTGAGGGTGATGTGGCATTGGAACAGGTTGCCCAGAGAGGTTGTGGGTGTCCCATCCCTGGAATTGTTCAAGGCCAGCCTGGATAGGGCTTTAAGCAACCCCGTCTAGTGGAAGGTATCCCTGCATATGGCAGGGGGCTTAGAACTAGGTGATCTGTAAGGTACCTTCCAACCCAAACCATTCTATGATTCTATGATTCTTTGAAAAGTATGGGATCCATAGTCAAATCTTTTATCCTTTCTTCTATCATATAAACCAGTTTATTGTAGAAAAATTAACATGCATTTGTGTGTTTTTATATTTTTCAAAACAATTGGTACATAATTAGTAGCTTCTGGAGAGAAGAAATAATGGTAACTATACTGTGTGAGAGCTATCAGAATCTATACTGAAAGCATCTCCAGGGCTCAGGACCTAGCCCATCTGCAGTTAGGTGAGATGATTCCACCCTTTGCACTCTCACAGTCTGGGCTGCTTCAGGGTAGGTTATAACTAGTCTTGAAATTATGTCTAGATAAAGCCATCTCATAGTACCAAGCAGCATTATGAAGCATTTCTGCAATGCTGCATCCCACCTTCACTGTATGTCTCTGTTCATGCATTTTCTGTAGACTACTAAGATTAAGGAATTTCTCGGAAAACACCTCTTCTACATTCTAACATCATTTCTAGAGGAATTTTTCTTTGGGTACATCTTGAGCTTTTAAAGTTCTTTCATGTATCTTTGACCTTTCTATGTATTGCAACTGCAGCAAAAAGTTTAAGCTTTTTTCTTTTTCTTTTTCTTTTTCTTTTTCTTTTTTTTTTCATGTACATAAACAGCTACTTAGCTACATAAACTAAGAGCTTATGAGTTCTTAAAAGTTAGTGAGAACTTATGAGCTACTTAACATAAGAGCTTCTGAGGCTTTGTAGTCCTTATCAATAGCATGCAAAGTTGTGAGCACTCAACATCACTGAATATCAGGCCCATAGTATTTTCAAATTATATTATTTCTCAATAACAATCAAGCAATTAATAAAGCATTAAAAACAAAACAAAACAAAACAAAAACAGGAATTTCAAAGCAAAGTTTAAGTGATAAACAAATTTAAATGGTTGACTGTAAAATACAAGTTTACAAGGTACCAGTAATCTGTTAATTCTGTCTCTGCAAGTAAGTTCTTCCAGTAAAAGTGTGCTCTAAAGACTTGAAGTTCTGTTATATGTGTGTGTGCTTGTGTATTTGTTTTGGAAACTCCAGAACCCAAATTGCTTAATATAATGTGCACATGGATGCCTCATAGCATAATATATATATATATATATATAAACATTTGCCCAAATTTAACCTGAATCTGACCAGTAAAGTTATCATTTAAGACAGTATCATAAAAGAAGAGCAGATTTGTATGTTTTCATTTTAGTGTTTGTTTTTTAACTTCTTAATTACCTCTTTTTAAAATGCTACCAGAACAAGATTACCACATATTATATCACATCACATGCACTTTAAGTTTTCTTTTTTCTTCCCCAAAATCATGTCTGTATGCATGCTAGGCAAATACCTAGATATGTATGAGCAATGCCCACACAGGATACTAAACTTATTCATAGAAATAACTGCTCAGATCAGACAACAGATGTGTGTATGCAGTTTTTTCACAGTTATATAAAGTGTGGCTTGTGGGGTTAGCACCCATTAATAGTATTGATTTGTTTTGTAAAACACAGAAATCCTGGCTGGGAGCAAGACCCCATCTCCATAATCACTAAGATTACCTTTTAGGCCAACTGTTAAGCAAACAGAACAGAAAGAAAGGACATGCTTTAGGGACCTCAGTTCCTCTAGTCACTGTACCAAAATGCTTTCATTACATTTTCTGACAAATGTAAATACTTGTCTTAAGATCAAATGATCAAAATGATGAAGCATTAGACCACAGACCAACATGGATAGCTACAAAAGATTTTCTGTTTGATTTTTTTTTTTCTCTTTCTAAGCTGAAATTTATTTTTAAATTCAAACCAAGCTTATAAACTCTAAGGACAATTTTATACACATGGATCTACTTAATTACCAATATTAATGCAAAGATTTAGCAAAGCAAAGCAATTTGCCATTCAGAAAGACACTCCCCTTACGGAAAATGTCTGTAACCATTAATTTATGTTGTTTTAGTAAAATTGTAGTCAGAATAGACCAACCTGCAACTGCCTACCTCAGAGCTGAACAGTAATGAGAATAAATTGCTAGAACATTAGCTGTTCCATCTTTTCTGATAACACAGCTACCTACCATGCATCATAAAATTATGAACACTGAAAATGAATCCCTGAAAAATGAACACCCAAGTTTGTTTTTTTAAAAAAATAAAAATAAAAAAATCTCTCCTCCCAAGGAAGAACAATACACAACAGCAGAAGATTTGTGGCATTTAAAACTTGTGTTTACTTTTCAGTTCTTTTAAAAAATAGTCTAAACTTTCGTTTGACAAATATAGTCATCAAAGCTGCATTAAAGTAATGACTATAAAACAACCTGACATGAGCATCGGGGTAAAAAGCTGATAGGTAGCAAGCCTAATTTAGGCAGTAGCTTGACTGAATGATAAAACATACCTGAAATGTATTAATTTTTGTGAGCCACATGACTCAGCTTATTGTGTTTTTAAACAGTCCAAATCACTAATTCCATCTTCTGTCATCAGAAAATCCACTCCAGCTGTACAGTTTTAAGAATCTTCTTTCTCTTGTTTAATTATAAAATAATCTGTTGGACGTAAGGGTTTCATTGTAAGGAAAAAAATAAATAAATAAATAAATAAAGATAGGCTTTTCCACTGGTTTATCTTGAAGATGTTTATATAAATTTGGATATCCACATGCAAAATGACATTCAGGTAGCTAGGTGACCTAACTTCCCTATACTGTCTACGGGAAGAAAAAAGATCCTTTAGAGGAGACTGACAGACTAACTTAGTAATTTCAGATTTTAAATCAAGAGGCATGAATACACATTTCTGACTATAATAGTTGCTTCTGAGGCAAGATGTTCTCTGTATCTCCACTGGAGACTGTTAATTGTACGTTTTATTCAAAGAAATTGTTTTTCAACAAGACAAAATAAGCACTCTAAGTTTTAAACAGATGTGTTTCCCTCATGTCTACACCTCCTCCCCTGATGTTTTGCACCATTTTCCACAGCCACATTCCTCCTGTTTCTTTGCTGTCCCTGGGTGCCCTATCCAGCACCTTCACAAGTTGCAGTACAGCACACTGAATGGATGCCAAGGCAGAATGTGTGGGCACATGCTAGGCAACTGAGGAGCATGAATGTCAGCCATACCCAGTCTTCCTCCTCTTTGTAGAAACCATTGCTCAGAATCACACAGGAATTTCATATCTTTGAGACTTCTGCTTGTCACAGATGGCTGAAATTGGCCAAAAGGTGACTTAAGGGTGGAGGGAAGAGCAGGCAGACACATAGCATGATTACACAGGCTTTGGGAAACTTAGAAAAAAAAAAAAAAAAAAAAAAAAAAAGGGAAACTAACTGCCGAGTACCCTTCTATCTTTCCATTTTCTTATGGTATTAAAACTTGCTGATGCTAAATACTAGGTATATGATTGTATTGAAAATATGTTTTAAGTAATCACTCATTTAGATCACTTTCTATAGACCTGTCATTAATTTAGTTATACTAACTATATTGTAAATACATAATTGTGTGCATGTATGTTTTTCTCCAAGCAGATGACAATACATAAAGAACCTTAAAATAAATTCAAATAATCTTTCTCTGTTGATTTTCAGGCCCACCTGGACCATTGAAGTACCTGGCAGAATTAACTGTTGTTATGCTAAGGAACTGAGATGCCAACCTGATGTTTAGGGGACCTGTTTCCATTTCATCTAAGCCACCAGATGAATCACAGAATCACAGAACAGTTGAGGTTGGGTGAGACCTCTGGAGGTCATCTGGCCCAACTCCCCTACTCAAGGATGGACACCTAGAGAAGTTTGCCCAGGTCTATCGTGTGAGTTCAAGCAAATAGATTCAACTCATTGTGTCATTTACAGATTTCTCACTGGGAAAAAAAAAAAAAAAAAAAAAAAAAAAAAAAAAAAAACTTAGAAATGTTTCAAGGCTTATAGATGAAATATACTAAAAAAAAAAAAAAAATGTAAGGCATAACTCTCATGTAATGGACTACCTACCTTCCAAGTGCCATCCATTCCAAATAAAATCATGGGAGCTGAAATTCTCTGCAAAGTCATTTTTCCTGGGCCATTAATTCTGAATTGCCATTTACAGAATAATTGCACTTTTGTTTCCCTGGGGATCTTGATGGTGTTCTTGAACCTGTGCTATCCTTCTTAACCCTCACATCAAAATACATACAGCTGAAATGGAAGTTATGAGCTTATAGGTCGTTAATGCAGAGCAGGGCCTAAGGGTATCTTTAATAGTTCTGTTGAGGACATCCTTACAATGACTGCATTTTTAGGGGAGTGGAAAGATTTTGTACAGAAGGACACAGCTGGATCTATTCTGAGAAAGGTTAGCTGGGACAGTAGAATGTCCCTGAGGAGATAATAAATTGCAATGGCCAATTTGGTAGAGCTGACTCTGAACTGGAGGAAATCCAGACAGCAAAAGCCTTTTGAATGGTAAATAATTCCCCCATTAATTGCTGAAAATACAGGTAGGCTTGAGGGAGTTTCAGTTTGACTCTCTTTTTTTTAGGTTACTTACAGATAAAAATGTACTGTGCTTGAAAATGACTCTCATGACTTTGATGAGGCTCAGGTCCAGAAGCATTCCTCTTCCCTTCCTTTTAGGAACCACCAAGGGAGGAGCAAGGCTAACAAATTTAATGACTTGATGTCAGAAGTCAGAAGCAATGGATCTGAGGCAGGAAGGAAGCATGCCTGCCATCTGCTATTGTTCAGGGTAACTAGGAAGGCGCTGCATTAGCAAGAGTTTCGGCCTGGCCACACTTTTGTGAGGCTCTGAATAGAAGGTCATTGTCTCCCTCAGTTTTCCTTTCCAATCAATATTTAGCCTGCTCAGCACCTGCCAGAGCTGCCTGCCTCTGAACTTCATTGCTCTAAGTTACTAAAAAACTACCTTATTATGACAACTCAGATCTCCCATCAGATCTGACCTGCAGCGGCTGCCCTGTCTCTTTCAATCTACTCTAAAATACAAAGATGACTCCAGCACACAGCGTTTACTGTACAAACCACAGCAGAGAAGCTCCTGATCAATAGGAATAGTAAAAGACAATGAAGGGATTTGGGGCCACATAGGACAAAATGTAAATCTAATAAAGTCAAGGAAATTAGTTGTTAAAAATATATAACTATGAGGACTTTTTGGTTAAAAACACAAAAGCTTTACTTCCTCATCTTTTACCAAGCAAAATTCTAGCACAAATAGATTTTTCAGAAGGCTGTTTCAATTTTCAGAGGACTTGAGTAAGACACACAGAATCTGTAATGTCAAAAGCCAGCTAGTAAGGTGTGTTTGTTTGTTTGATTGTTTGTTTTTGAGAGGGAGATCTTAGATAAACAGAGAGTAACAGAGTGAATTTAGTTAAAGTTATCATACAGACTCAGAGATTTACAGGTTCAGATGACTGCTAAGAGTATATGCAGCTTTTCATCCCTTGGTTACTTTTTTGATGGTAGCAAGAGAATAAAACCATAATGGCAGCAGCTTTAGGAGTTGCTATGAGCTGAGTGAGCAAGGAAAAAATACTCTTGCCATGCTTTCATGTTGGTAACTCAAAAGAAGTCATCCCTTCCAGACTATTAGGTTTGTAGTACATTCATCAGTACATTTTACAAAATTAAAATTTTTATATTCATTTTATCATATCTGATTTATGCATGAAAGCAGGAACTGGGAAATAAGGTTCTGCTTTTATCAAAAGTAATATTTCAATTTCAAACCTCAGATTATCTGTTTGAAAACCAGGTTATTGCTTTAATAAAACACAGCAGACTTTCATCCACTTCAAATTAACCTTCAGCCTCAATCTGAACGCATGCATTCAGCCCAATTATTCCCTGGTCATGAAATTGCTTCATGAATTGCATCCTCTGCTGAAAAACAATTTGATACCATTACAACATCCTGTTCTCTTTTACTTCAGTTTAAAACTGATGAAAACTTTTTTTCTCCACAAGGCAGAATTGCTTTTACAGAAAAGACCGTGAAAAATTATTTTACTATAGTAACCTATTTTGAATTCCTTTGGCTTTCAAGAGACCAACTGCAAATCTGGCTGTACACTTTCAGTGGGATAAAAATGGTGTTGGATGGCAGCTATTTAAACTCTCTTTGAAGCAAGATAATAGAAATGGTTCAGAAATAGCAAGAATGAGGCTAACCCTTTGACCAAAGCTAATGAAGGATTATGAAAATGATAGTAATAATATAGCTATGTATGTAAAATCCTCAGAACAGTAACAACAACAACAACAACAACAAAAAACACCAAGACCAATGTAGCCCTCTTTATTTGGTTCAGGTAGAAATTTCAAAATACTCTTAAAGAACATTTCTAAACTATCTCACTTACTTGGTAAGTGCTTAGGAGTACAGATACTCCTAAGCCAAACTTTTCAAGGTTTGCCAACTACTTGTGGAGGAGTAGTTCTTCAAAGTTCTTCACCAAGAACTTTGTTGTGTCTGCCTTTGCATAGGTGCCTCAGGGGAGGGAAGTGATACATTAGTTAAGGCACAATTTTTGAGATAGGCTTTGTTCCAAGATCTGTCCCAACTTCCTCTATGACCTTGAAAAAAAAAAAAAAAAAAAAAAAAAGAAAAAAAAAAATCCTCTGTATTTCAGTTCCATTGCCATATAATGAGGACAAGGAAATAATGCTATCTCAAGAGCCCTGTGAAAAGAAATTAATTAGCAGTTGTGAAGCACTCATATACTGTGACCATGGCAATCTTCAGCCTGAGAAAAATGGGGCACTGCGTATTAAGGGTTTTCTCTGTTCTGTACACCTACAAAAGTCAGTGCTATGAGCTTGATTCTTGAGCACTTGACACTCATAAAACCAATCATAGTTTGTTTCCACCCTATTTTCACCTGAAGGATCATAGTTATATCAAAAATGGATTTTAAAGCAGCATACTTCTTATACAAACATGTATTTTTTAATTTGTTTGCCAATCCAAAAGCTATAAGAAAATAATTCTGCTATAGTTCTTATTCCCAAAAAAAAAAAAAAAAAAAAAAAAAAACTTACCCTTTTTTTTTTTTTTTCTTAGAAATAAAATGTTCTATAAACCCAAAGTCAAGTACTATATTTTGTGGAACACTGAAGAAAAAATAATTGAGTATCGTATTCAGAAAACACCCATCAAAGGAGATTCCCTTTTACCTACTATTTTAGTAGTTGGCATGGTCTGCAAAATATGCACAGTGATCTCTCCTACAGGAGACACGGCTTTAAATCTCATGGCTACCTCACACCTCCCACGTTCCACATTTCTCACCTATTCCCATTATTTCCATTTGAAACCTTCCTACAAATTCATCACAGATTCATGAATAGTTTGGGGATGACTTAAACTGGGGGTGGGATTGGCATATTTAGTATTCATGAAACATTTTTAGAGATTTTGAAGACAGAAACAACATTTTTAAAAAGTATTGACAACTGTTGAGTGACACCACACATATATGTAGAACTATTTTTAATATATTCATACATTACCTATTTGTGTTACCAGAAAGTTAAGCATTCAGGTGAATTCTTTAGTCTATTTTGAAATTTCAAATAGTTAATTTCTGTATTACAAGTATTCACACTTTAAGAATATTCGGTACCACTGGAGAGGTTACACAAGTCTAACTCATTCCTGTGGGTTGTGTACTATGAATATAAATTTGACAAACAGAACATGGATCAGTTGCTGTCTGAAAGGAAAACGGGAAAAAATATACAAACAGAAGAAAATTTTAACCCTTAAGTGATTTTAACATTGTTCTCTGGGAATGAATACTAGATCTTAAAAATAATTGTTCATTTCAAACACTCATATTTCTAGAATTGAATTTAAGGGTACACTTTGAATAATATTTTTGATAATTTTGATATAATACAGTTTCAAATTAGTTCACTGGGAAACATTTTTGCCTTGCCAACAACAGATGTTAAATGTTATTGATGAAAGCCTCAATTTCACAGAGAAGATCTTATTGTTAAAGATTTCCTTGATGTTTCAAAAATGTAAAGAACTCTTAATGACTGTTTCAGGCATACACATTTTGAAATGTTCAGAAAATATATGAATTTATGTTTGAATTACTATTATATGTACATACATGTACATATGTTCACCATATATTCTTAATTCAGGGAGTTATTTATACATTTCCATAACTTATGACATTCCCATAGCATAACATTATCACGTGATATATATATAATCAGTAACTAGCACACTTTCTGATTAATCCCACAGAGAGAGCTGCAACAAAGATGATGGAGAACAGTAAAAAAATATACTTACACCAGAAAGAAGAATGTTGACTGAACTACAGAATTATAGACTGAATATGTAAACTGAAGAATGCTTAAGTGTGTTCAATACTATTCCCTTCCTGAAGCTTAATCAACACCCCTGTGCCTTTTTTTTTTCTTTTTTTCTTTTTTTCTTTTTTTCCCCTGAAAAATAAAGGTTCTTTCTAAACTTTTCTGCAGGAATTTGAGATATTGACAGCCTGGTAGTATAGAGACTTGCTACAAAAGCAAGACTTTATAAATGAGATTTTGAAAGACGGCATAGAAAAATTTAGCACTCTAGATTTAACATAATTTAATATACATGCATACCTGGATTTTGGAGGAAAAATAAAAAATAATAATAAAAAAAAAATGCTACCTTCACTGCCTTTAGAAATTGTCTGAAGTTTTTTTCTGAGATGCTGCTGCATAATGAACAGGATTACAAACATTTCAGGCTTCTACTGTACCATTATAAAAATATGCTTCTTGTCTTTTATCCTTGGAAATGACAATTTTAGATATTTATCTCACTTCTCCCTAATTCTGATGATAAACAAACAAACAAAAAAAAATGCATCAGATGCATCTCAAAGCTTTGAAAGGTCAGACATATATATATATATATGTATATATTAGAAATAGACATAAATCCCATCATTGCTGCAGTGATGTGTGAGATTTAAATTTCGGTTAACTCCAATAAACACTGAGGAGTTGTCCTTCCTATATAATGATGCCAGCTGTGCAGTGTGGGGTCTGTTGTGTATTATTTATTACTCATCATCCAAGGGCTGTACAAATCTACAGAACAAGAACCCCCCCCCCAATAAATAAATAAATAAATAAATAAATAAAATAAAGTAAAACCCCACATGACTGATTTTAGATATATATATATGCAAAATGAAATACAATCATGTCAGTTATCCTTCTGCATCATAAGCCCATCCATGAACTCAACAGGCTCCTTAACAGTTAAGAGGTTATCCTAGCTGTGTTGCCTCTACAGCCATTTGTATTAGAGGAAGGAATAAGTCTTTATACTTCTGTGAAAAGCATGTGAATCTGTTACAGATGTAAGCCCTGGTCTTCTCATGAGTGTGTGGTGGTATTTCAGAACACAGTGTATTACAAGACCAGAACCAAATTCCCAGGTTCCCAGGGTTGGTTTGTTTATTTTCAGTAGAACTTGTTTATTTATTGGAAACAACCTAAGTTCCCAGGGAGACAGAATACCTCTGTTTATTTGGTATCCCATTACACATTTATGGTGGTTGCAGTAGTTCAAAAGTGTGTTTAACAAATGAGAGTATAAAACAACAACAAGAAAAGCTTTTAAAACCATGCATATTACCCTACCCTACCAAGTTCAACAAAAAATAACTTGTCTGTTTTTATATTTACTTTGTTGTGCAAGTTGATATAAAGGGGTTGAATTCTCTTGCCAAAATCACAGTAACATGAAATCAGAAAGGAAGCTCTTAGAAGTATGGTTAAATTTACCTAATTTATAGTTGTTATTTTAGCGAAAAATACTGGCAGGCGCTATTAGATTGAAGAACTATTGGAGGACTGTAAGAGAACCAGTAGGGGATCCATGTAGCACAAAATATTTATCGTATCTTCTGCATCAGGAAAACAGGCAGTGACAGATGGTGCAGAATGAGAAGTTCACAGCAAATGTTCCTACTTTAGATTATGGACATTTTTGTGGAACAGAATATACATATCTTAGTACAAAAATCCAGCCTTAAATTTGAAATCCAAATGAATATTCAAGTTCCATCTCCCTGGGCCACTATGTATGCTGCTCAAGATAGGCAAGCTGGCTCAAAAAGCATAAGAAAAGACCGAGCTTCCACAAAATACAATTTTGATTTTCAGGTAAAAATATTTTAGATTATTGTTTGAATTATCTGCATAATTCGTCTTTGCCTGTATGCTTACTTAGAACAAGACATGTGAAGTATTGCATTGTAACTCAAATGAGCTCATTTATATGAACTAAAATACTGTAATTTCAATAGAAAAAAATATAATGGGAAAAGCTTTGTGTAATTCTATTCTTTTACACATTTATTTCTATGCCAAATCATGCAATATAATCACATTTCTAAAAATTATTGCATTATTAATATTAGCATAGTCTACATAATTATGATATAACTAGTTTATCCATATTTTGATTACACTTGCCAAGGAATGATAAATAGATCTAAATAAGAGAAATAGATTTAAATAGACAGTTACATGGACTTGAAGGCCTAATAATTCAGGTGTTTTTGGACACTGTATGGAAACACATAAATCTTGAGTGATTTCTGTCACCAACCTGATGTGAGTTGCATTGCTTTCTATGTTAACCACTCACCATATCCTGTGAATGTCATTCAGTAGTAATGACATATGATTTTAACACACATGCATTGTCTTTTGTGATTTAAGAAAATGATGATGATGGTAACATCCATCATAAGTAATCTAAAGAGAAGTATACCAATGGTTACGCCCATAGTGGAAAGAGAATGGAAGTAGTACATGAGATACTTTTTATTCAGATGAACACCTGCTTTACCTTGCCTCTGAAATTTAGCTACTCCTATTCCAACTGTTAAGCAGCATTCTACTGTCAGTATTACAGCTGCTGATAACAACTTCACAAGTGTCTTTGCAACCATTTTCCTGATCATACTCATTCTTTCATACAACAAGCTACACTGGCTTTTCAGTGGCTTCCAGCCCCCAAAAAGCTTCACAATTACAAGGAACAAGTTCAAGACATCAATAAATTCCCTTGGGCAATAAAACTTTCACACTCATAGCTTGGTCTATTAACAGTGTTGGGTGCTTTTGTGAGCATGTTGCCTACATTTATTTTTGCTTCTGACAAGATGCCCAGTAGCACTTCATATACACATCACTGGTTACAAAGTCACCAGCATGTGCATTGGACAGAACACAATAGATGATGTAGCATCGAAAGTAAAACAAACCAAGACTGCAAACAAGAACATTACACTGTAGCTTCTGCAGTCAAATTTTACCCTTTCCTCTTTCAGATGGTGAGGATGATGACATTTTGACATCCTGTGACATTTCTTATCTTTCTATATGAAAGAATTCTTCATATATAAATGGAAAGGTCATCATTTCCCCTAGACTCCATCCGGTCCTAGACTGCAAGTGATCACTATGATGCCTAGCAACTTTTGAGATGAACCTGTGCCTGTCAATGCATTATTGGTATCTTTATAACAACACCTACAATTTTTAATTAAGTGCTGGGAAGATCACTGAATTCATTCACTGTTCCTTAAAAAATATAGTTTTAAAAATATTCTTCTTCTAGTCCTTCCTTTGCCTATCCACCTTCTGTTCTACTGCAGTGAGCTCATATTTCTTTTATTCTTAAAGAATCATTTCATGTCTCTCATCTCCTTTGTAAATGTTCACTCTCTGCTCCAGGACTGGATGACAGTTTCATCACTTCTGCATGACTAAATACAAATGAAGCTCTAAGACATTTTGGGAAAGCCCTTCTGTCAATAAATGACATTCCCATTCCTTGAAAGCAAATTTAAACATGAAATGCTTCAAGTACATGAATTTAAAGTTATTTAAACATTACAAGAGATTCTCTTCTGTCTTTCTCTACAAATACTATAACACAGGTGTGTTTAGGTGTTCTACCTTAGTCAAAATGGAGAATGCTCATTAGAATTGTAGCGTCTTTAACTAGCTACCAAACAGCATTTTACAACAAAATATCAATAATAACATAACTGAAATAGAATCTCAAGTGTGTTTATTGTATTTTCCCATTTAAAGCACTGTGTGTTTGTTAAGGTAAAAAACAACATTCTCAATGCAAACTTTTAATTGAAATTTTTGTTTAATTGTTTTCAGTTTAATTTTCCACAAGGGCCATCATAATAGAAAGTCTGTTATTTTTCATTTCAAATCAATAGGAAATTTTTCATTGAGTTCAGTGGGGAAAAGCCAAGTCTTGAAGAGAATATCATCAATTCAGTACAAGCCCAAAACTTTATGTGACCATTTAAACTGTGCATACTTTTTCACAGACTGTTTTCATCCAGACTCAGGTGTGGCGGTTTTACCATATTAGGCACCTGAACACCACAACCGCTCTCTCACTCCCCCTCCTCGGATGAGGGGGGGAAGAAGTAAAGGAAAGAACAACTCATGGGTTGAGATAGGGATAATTTAATTAAATGGGGGAAAAAATAAGGAAATATTATTATTAATTAAACAATTCAACTAAAGGTAAAAAAGGGAAAGGGGAAAAGGGGGGGGGGGGGAGGGAATAAGAAAACAAAACAAGTGAAAGCTATGCGGAAGTGCAGAGGAAAGAAATTACTCTCTACTTCCCACAAATGAGCAATGCTTGACCATGTCCTTGAAACAGGGCCTCAACACATGTAGCTGGTGTTCAGGAGGACAGATGTTTTCGCAACGAGAGCCCACCCCTCCCCTCTTCCTTTTTCCACCTTTTATTGCTGAGTGTGACATCATATGGTATGGATTCATTTGGTTCATTTAGGTCAGCTGCCCTGGTGATGTTTCTTTCTCACTTTTTTGCCCACCCCCTAGGAGGGTTAGAGAGAGTACTGATGCTGTGCCAGCACTTGCCAGCAGCAGACACAACACTGGTGTGATACCACTGCTGTTCTAGCTACAAGTGCAGAGTGCAGGCTGCTGCAGGGAAAGTTAACATCCCAGCCAGACCCAGTACATCAGGTGATAGGATTTGCATCTATTGGAAAGATATCTTTGCAGTTTTCTTTCTAGAAAATGATTTTAAAAAGTGACTCTCAGTTGTTTGGTTTTTGTGTGTGTGTGTGCGTGTGTGTGTGTGTGCGTGTGTGTGTGTGTGTGTGCGTCTTATGTCTTACCATATGATACAATCGAGGTAATAAGCAATGTGAATGCAATCTAAACACACTGCCAGCTGTCTCGGACAGTTCACACCATGTTATTAAAGACTCTTTCTGTCTCATTTTTAATGACATTGCAACAGACGTGTTCTGAACTGTTTTTATTTTCTTCCTTTTTAGCAATGTGTTCTTTGTACTTCAAGGAAACACCAAATAAGGTGTAAATGATCATCTTCTCCCTAGATAATTAAAGAACTTTCCTCAGAAATATTATGCTGTTGTTCAAGCTTTTATACAATGATTACCAGCACATATCAAGAATTTACACTGAATTAACCTATTGGGAACCTCATTTCTGCTATGTACTTACATGGTTATGAATTAACATATGTACCCATCTAAATTTGAAGGTGGAAATTATTTAGCCTGCTGCAACTGGAAAGGTACTGCTACATCTCATAAAAGACACTTATTCCCTTCTGGGCTACCATAAACAAGTTCATAAAATCAAAATAGTTGCCATAAAATACAGGTAAATCACTCAGCTTCTCTATATCATGTTTTTCTCGAGTTCTTTTCTCCCTTTTCTTTCTTTTCTCTACCTTTTCTTTCACCACACCTACAGGCCTATTTTTTCTGCTTAACAACATGTACTTGTTTTCCATATTCTTTGTCTTCTGTGACCAATAACCTATTTAACATCAGTTCTGTAGCCTAATTTAACACATTTTACTTTGAAATTCTCAGATGTACAGATTTATGAACCTCAGCGTTTATTATATTTAATATAATCATATTTAAAATACGTTTGAAAATAGTCCAATAATGTAATATAATTTTTATGCTGTTTGCAATTGTAAATGTTTGCTAGATATTATACACAACTACAAAATAGGATATTGATATTATAAAAAAATCTTATAGTAATTTAACAATTTACTTTTGAAAGGATTGCAATTATTGTACTGCTCCAAGTAAAACAGGTAGTTTGACTAGTACACTGAGTTTGATTTTGAGAAAAAGTACTGAATAGAGAAGTAACAGTATATAACAGTCCTGTGGTTTCCAACTCTAGGAAGGGGGTCATTGAATACCTATGGCTAGTAAGAGATTTAGCAAGTGACAATATCACAACTTGCTCAAATCAGAAAGGTTTCTGAAATGCAGTGATGTGGGGGAAGAAGGGCCCTAAAATGTTTTTGAAGAATCAGTGAGATTTTTTTCCTCAAGTAGCAGGTAATGTGACTTGCCCAACATGCATTACTTTTTTATTGTTGTTTTTGTGTTTATTTGTTTTAAGAGAGGAAGTTCTCCAAACAGAGGCAATCTACCTACAGAGCTTTAGACCAAGAATTTATTTATTTTATTTATTTATTTATTTATTTAAAATGGTTTCAAGGTCAGATGTGCCTTTGCTTCTCTCAGTGGTGCACATAGTGAGCATGTAATATAATGCCTTTAACAGCTTTTCATGGATAGTGCATCTATTGATTTAACAAGTTGCTCAAGCTCTTCAGTGTACTCAGGAGGAAACCCTGGGTACCCATGCACACTAATGGAAAGTGGTCTCTTAATGGATATTCACTTCTTGGAAATACATACAAACGGTTCTCTAATGTGCAAATGCATATGAATACCAAACAAGTGGATGTGAAGTGATCCAGAAATTACAGAGATTAGAAAATCTTAAGGTGACAAACCTATATCTGTCCTAAATTCTGGCAATATTTCTCATACAATGGTATATACAATGGTATAGATTTCAACAACAAAGAGCTTATAGTTAGGATTTAAAAAAATAATAAATAAACCCTTGAATACTTCCCTCAACCGCTACTCAGCGATGCTGACTGTAATCTAGAAAAAGTTAGTTCTCAGAACTGCTACAAAATTCTGAAAAACAAATTGCTACAGCCAAGATAGATTCCCCTAACTTTCAGCTAAATCAGGTCACTTGCCTGGTCACCAGCCTGTACTTTAGATTGTGTGTAATATTCCCAGATGAAAAACTTCCCTTTCAGGTAGTGAATTAACCTGGCATGAGATTCGCTCAAAGAGTTGAATATATGAGCACATTTAAAATTATTTGCTTATGCATTTCACTTTTGACTAAAAATTTTGTGAAAACACCTCAAAAAGGAATAAGGCAGTAATAATCATCCCAGTTTACACTTCCTCTGGATAGCTTGTATTATTTCTTCTTTTGCATTTAAGTCAGGCAGCTTCTTCATCCCCGAAAATTGCTCCTAAAGGTAGCCATGAGAATGAAAAGTAGAAATAAGTAATCCTTGATAATTTTTCTCAGCTATCCCAGGTAGGAGACAGCAGTCTAGAATCATTCTATAGTCTTTTCTGTGTGATTTGCAGTTGTTTCCTAGAAAAGACTAAGAGCAACATTTTGTGTAGATAGTTCTGCCCAGCCACTTGTCAGCTTTTACATCTGCCACAGCCTAATTTGGAGGCTGATTTGGACACTGCCTGGGCTGTTAATGGGACTGAGGATGACTTGGTGGTATGAGCTCATTCAAAATCAATCCAGCTTGCTGCAGCTGAAGAAGAGATAATTCTGAGAAATGGACAAGTCTGTTGGAAAGAAAGGTACCTGAGAAGAGGTCAACCAAAAGCTTCATAGAGCTCCTGCAGTTTCTGGGTGTGATAAATGACTAAGTCCCAAATAGGATTCTAACTAAAGTTTGTAATTTATTAAGTGAATAGAGGCAAAAAAACAGTGCTGGGTGTGCCGGGAGTCTCTGCTCCACCAATAGACGCACACCTGTTACATCAGGTGGTTGATTTTTTTGCCCCTAGACTAATACATATTCATCACTATTCCTAGAAAAGGCAGGGTTATTATAATTAGTTCCCAGAATCTGAACCCTCTCCAGACGCATGCGTATCAGTCTCTGGTGGTCTTTCTGGGGGTCTCTTGTGCTGAAGGCTCGTAGTCTTCCTCCCAGGCTTTGTCCTTCGGTCATCCTTCCACTCCCCCCTTCTCCTTATTTGGTGGATCTGTTTGCCAGATGTCAGAGGCTTGGGCAACATCCCATGCAAAAGTCAGCAGTTTCATAAAAAAACTCCTTGTTCTCTTATCTCCCAGACTCGAGTCTCAATGTTCATCCTTCAAACCCTCTATTTGCAAAAATTGCTGGACCCTTCCTTTGCATGATACAAGAACTATGTACACTAATCATTCTGTTTTTCTTAAATAGAAGGTTATATTTCATCATGCGGCCCTAGAATTGTTCCATACTGACACGAATCAAATTAACACATTTCACATGGGGTTGGACAATCCCCTATTATCTGGCAGATACCTGCTTTAAGAGTACATGCTGCATTCTCTGCATAAGTATGTCTGCTCACACAATATCCTGGAGTTAGAAGTGAACTGTTATCTCTCCGATACAGAAGTAAGTACATGTACTTGATCATGAAAAATAACAGAAGATTTCTATTAGGGTTCTAACAGTCCTTAGATCAAAAGTTTCTGAAAATATTAAACCAGCTAAATCTAAACCATTTTATTTAGTCTAATCAATATCATTGTAGTCAATAGGTAAATCTAGTCTTCAAATTATGGTAGAATTTGAGGAAGCCAACTACAATATCCTTTTTTAAAATGTATGTGTTAATAATATTTCTATTTTGACAGGTAATTAAGAAACATAATTCCAGAGGTTCAAGACATCAGGATAGTCAGTGGACACTATGAAATAATTCAGATTGTCTACAGTCAAGGCACTTATTAAAGTGTTTTCCTAATGAATTAAAGCTAATTTAAGGTACCTAAATTTTGCCAAGATTCTGCTGAAGAACACCTCAGCAGAAGTGCTTTTCTTCTGTTCTGGCATGCTGCCTGTAAGTAGATTTCGATGTGGCTAACACGTATTAGTTTCCAGGCAAATCTAGTGATCATCAAAACCTCTAAGTTTATGTGGTGAGTCATTCTTCAAAACATTACCAGCAGTGTACCCAAAAATTGATCTAAAAGAAAGCCTGACTAATCAAATTCATGTAAAATGGAGGGTTGAGTATTTTGCTTGTTGATTTGTTTGGATTCTGTTGTCTTAGTTTCTTGGAGGCTTCAGGTAATTGGACTTTCATTCAGTTCTAACTCACTTCTCAATTAATACTCCTTGGCATTCGTAGCATTTACATATGGACAAGAAAAGCAGAACAATCAGAAAAATCTGCAAACATGGAAAAACTGTCATTTTAACCACACTAGCATTTGCTGCATGGAAACAAACCTAAAATCCAAACTTCAGATCAGTTGTTTAAGTATTTTCTCACACTTTAACACTGAATAATATTGTAGCAGGTGTACTAGACCTTTACTGATAATGCTGCCAACATGACATCAAAATAGTTTACAGTCCATTTTAAGATCAACTCAATATGCCAATCAGTAATTTACAGGAAACTCGCAAGCTGAGAAGACAGAATTAAACAAGTGATCTATTCTAAAATATTTCATCTTTTTTTTCCTGTTGTGTTAATTGGAATTTGCAGATTTTTACCACACCACAAAACTTAGGCACTCCTGAAATACCACTGAAAAAAAAAAAAAAAAAAAAAAAATACTTTTTAAAAAATAGCCACAATGGAGATTTCTTCAGTCGTGTACTATTCTCCTGCAAATCATTTTTGCAGTTCCAGTCGAGGTACTTGTAATCAAGGTGCTTGTGGTCAAGGTACTAGTTATGCAGAGGATATATATTTAACTAACAGAAAGGCAAAACAACCACTGTGAACAAATGCGGCAAACCATTGTAAGCAGCAAGTCATTCCAGTAAGGTAGTGGAATTTAATACACCAATGCAAACACAGTTCTGCTAATTTAGTTTCTGAAGTTACATATTTAAAGGACCTGTATTTTATAAATGAAGAATAAATGTGAGCAGGAACGCTACATTATTTTGTTAATAAGAAAGAATATCTTTCCTCTTCACCTCTAAGCAGGGTGGTCAGTGTTTTGACTGCATTGCTTACAAGTGAAATGGAACATGTTCTGAAATAGTGTTTTGTTTTGTTTTGTTTTGTTAGTTCAACAAGCCTAATAAATAGAAGTTACAAAGCAAAGGCAACATAGAAGTATTTGTGAAGGACTGAAATATTTGGAAACTGCTTAAAATTAAGCCTATGTAAATACCTGGAGAAGTACTGTGCATGGCAAATTATTTACCTTAGCTTCCAGCCAATCAACTGGCTTAGATTCTCATCTGTATGTCAGTGTAGATCCATTTCAAGCACATTCTAGGAAGAAAATTTTCATAAGATATTTCAGAAAATCAGAGCACTATGACTTCATATTTTGCTGTCTCTATTAATGATTTTTGTTATTTTATATATATTGGCACATTACCACATAGCAGTACAGGAACCTATATAGAGACTTTATTATCAGCTCTCTTGACAATGTAATTTTTGCTCTGTCATTACAGATATAACTGAATCTATGAATACATGTGAATGTACCTTTGAATTCACTTCTTTTTAACTCTGGATGTAAAGCACATAAGAAAAAGAACGTCAGGACCGATTGAGATGGCTTCCTGTAAATGCTCTAACTCAGTTAAACAGTGGTAGAAGTAAACCAAATATGGTGCTTGCTTAAGAAGAGAGAAATAGACTGATCAGAAAAATGAGCTTACTCTACAATTCAGAGCAACAGACTTTCGATTATAGCAGTATATACTTATTTGCTTCCCGATTACCTAAGAGTCTAGTCTCAATAACACAGATTTCCCAGATCTATACCATCAAGATACACAAGTGTGTGTCTGTGTCTGTGCTCAGGTCTAAGCAAGGAGGCAAACTACTCTTAAAATCTTATTCTTCAGAATGTCTCACAGAGTCAGCCATGTATTGAAATTTTAAAATTACCAGAATTTTTCCATACTTCAATGGGATACTTCAGGAGATACAAATTTTAACAAGGAAAAGAACCAGCTCTTAAAAATAGTGCTTTTAAGAATGGCATGTCTTTGTTGCATATTTACTGTATTTAACCCAAAATAACTTTTTTTTTTTTTCATTCTTAATTAGAATACTTCCTTTGCATTCACCCTAATTTTGTACTGTACATGCCCAGCTACTTAAATTTGTCATATTAACATCAGCTTCAGATCTTTTCTCCTTTTCTTAGCAGTTCCTGATGTGTCTCCAGCACACAACTCTCATGGGTTGTAGAAGAAAATGATGTCCCAGCCAGAGACATCATCCAGGAAAAGACCATCAGACCACAAAACAATGTAGGCCCTGAATAGTAATAAAATTATACCAAGGTATAACAGAGAGGAATTTTGCAAAATCATTTATTATTTTCCCTTTGGAAAACTACAGTTTTTTGTTTGTTTGCTTGCTTGTTTGTTTGTTTTTTTAAAAAATCACATTCCTGTTCCAAATTACTCCCAGATATCTTGTCTAGTAGCAACTCTCCAAAGTGAAAAATGTAGAAAAGGTGATTGGAAAATCCTTACTGTATTCCTCTGATATTTTCCCTTTGCACTGCTAGAATTACTAGCGCCATACCTGTAAGGTGGGGCAGTATTTAAAGAAAACTATGTTGTTATGGTGATTTCACACTGATGGGCATCTAAGATGCAGCACTCTCACTTGCCCTCCCCCAAAAAAACAGGGGGAGAAAATACAATGAAAAAAGGCTCATGTGTTGAGATAATTGCAGGCAAAACAGACCAGCAAAAGGGAGATTAATGCAATTTATTGCCTACTAACATCAGACTAGAGCAGTGAGAAACTCAAAACAAACTAAAAACACCTTCCCTCCATTCACCCTCTTCTACCTTCTACCCCCTGAGTAGCACAGAGGAACAGGGAATGGAGGCTGCGGTCAGTCCCTAACACTTCATCTCCACCTCTCCCTCATGGTGACTCTCTGCCCCTGTTCCACATGGGGTCCCTCCCATGGGATGCCATCCTTCCTGAAAGAGGAGTGGTCAGCAGGTCAAGGGAGATGATTCTCCCCCACTACTGTGCTGTTGTGAGGCCCCACTTGGAGTTTTGCATCCAGGTGTGGGGACCCCAACACAAGGATGTGGATCTGTCAGAGGAGGTTCAGAAGAGGGCCACAAAGATGGTCAGAGGGCTGGAGCACCTCTCCTACGAAAACAGGCTGAGAGAGCTGGGACTGTTCAGCCTAGGGAAGTGAAGGCTTCAGGGAGACATTATAGGGGCCTTTCAATACTTAAAACGGGCTTATAAGAAAGCTGGAGAGAGACTTCTTATGAGGGCATATAGTGATAGGACAGGTGGTAATGATTTTGAACTAAAATAAGGTAATTTTAGATTAGATATAAGGAAGAAATTCTTCACTCAGAGGGTGTTGAGGCACTGGAACAGGTTGCCCAGAGAAGCTGTGGATGCCCCATCTCTGGAGGTGTTCAAGATCAGGTTGGACGAGTCCCTGGGCAACCTGATCTAGTGTCTGTCATCCCTGTTCACGGCAAGGAGGTTGGAACTAGATGATCTCTAAAGTCCCTTCCAACCCAAGCCATTCTACAATTCTGTGATCCCATGTGGGTTTCTCAAAGACAGCAGCTCTTCAAGAATTTCTCCTTTACATTGCAGTCCATCCTTCAGAAGCAAAGTGCTCCATTATGGATCCCCTACAGGCTGCAGCTTCCACCAGACTTCTTGCTCCACCATGGGTCCCTCTCCCAGAGTCTCCTGCTGTGGGGGCTCTCTGTGGGCTTCAGCCTCCTTCAGGCCACATCCACCATGGGCTCCTCCATGTACCCCAATGGGCTGCTAGAGGTCAGCCTGAATCACCATGGGTTGCAGGGGAACTTCTGCTCCAGCACCTGGAGCACCTCCTGTCCTCCTTCCTCGCTGACCTTGGTGTCTGTAGGGTTGCTTTTCTCTCAGCGTCTCAGTCCTCTCTCTCCCAGCTGCTGTTGTGCAGTTTTTTTCATTTCCTAAATCTGCTCTCACAGAGGCATAACCAGAGTTGCTCCTTGTCTCAGCTTTAGCCAGCAGCGGTTCCCTTTTGGAGCCAGCTGGAACTGGCTCTTATCAACTGGACTATTCCCACAAAAGCCATCCCTGCAGCCCCCCAGACATTGCCATGTAATCAATACATTTGTATTTACAAAATAAGCAGAAAATGAATAAATTCTAAGATTCCTTTGATTTGAAAATGAGGCTTAGACCCCAGGCATATGTATTTGTCACAAACACTGTGGGAGAAGACAGAGAAGCATCTGTGAGGTTACACAGTGCTGCACTAGGATTATAGACACAGGTATCCTGGTTGCCCATCTCCCTCTGCACTCCAATGACAATGAAGTCATTTGCTGTCACCACCTCCCTTTGTTTTCCCTTCCTTCTCCACAGACAGAGACTGAATGTGTGGCCTGTACTTCTCTGCTCCTGACTCCAAGTGTGAATGGAGGTGGCACAGATTGCTTGTCCTACACCTGCATTTTGCAAGAAGCTATAACAGAAGCAGAATTATGTGCCCCTGCCTGCACTCTTATTTGTTGCATGGCAGTTAAAAATGAATTTGATTAATAACCAAGCTATAAAAGTTTTGTTTTGTTTTTATAAAATTGTTTTCCTTTTCATTATGACTATCATTCAGTTAAGTATTTCAGTACATAATGTTTTATTTTATTCTGTAAATATTTTCCACTTTTCATTTGTATTAACATTCTACATTCTCATAGTTTTTGACATTTGTTCATCCCTCTTGTCTTCTTGCTTTCTTTGTCAATTATCACTTCCTGAATTGTGGGGGATATCAAGGCTCTAGTGCAGGTGGGGCAGAACCATCTGTTTCTGGAGTAATGCAGTAATTGTTGCAATAGCAGTTATCCCATAGGAAGGGGATGAGGAAAGTTTTGTCCTGTCTCTTTTTGTCTGTCCTACTATTTGGGATAAGGGAATCCATAGCTTTGTTACATCACTAGTTTATGAAATCACAACTAAATGACCTCAAGCCTCTAATTAAAAATGTGTTTGACTCAGAGCTATAAAGGCAATTAAGTCCTAACTGGTTAAAGGTTAGGCATTTACACTTCTTTGTAATGAGTCCTTATGCTTTTAGAAGTAACAAAGCCAAATCCACCCTGACACTAAAACATTTTGTTTTGTTTTGGGGGAGTTTCTTGTGCTTTTTAGTAGATATTTCTAACGAACTATTGTTTTGGGTTTGTTGAGATTGCTAGTTCTGCTTACATAAACAGCCTGACTGCTGAATGCATATCCATGGCAACTGATTTAATACAGAATCAGACTGCAGTGGTGTTAACTTGGTGTCGTTAATGTCAGTGGCAGATCTGCTGATTTCAGTGCAGCCAGTAATATCCCTACTCTCATAAATTGTGCACAGAACCCTAACTACAGTGAGTGTTAGTCGGATATTGAGCATATTTAGAAATATATACTTAACAAGGTTTCTGTATCAGAGAATTACCTGTTATCACTCACATGTTAACATCTCTAAGATTCTCTGTCTGAGATACATTGAAACTTCCTGTACAACTTGAGCTGGAACCAGATGTTACATTCTCTTCATGTACTTCCAAGCAAAGTTAGATCTATCTTTGACATTTCTCTCATCTTTGAGACTGTTCCTGCACACCTTTGAACTATAAAATTAGTATCTCAGGTTCTGGTGCCTCAAGTGATTTTAATCTGACAGTAATTTATTGAATGCATTATTTATGATGTCATTGATACTCAGCTATAACATTAATGCTCATTATTCTTCCCAGCTACTTTCCCCCTAATCCAGTCAATGAAGAGAAGTGTCTTGCCTTAATTTCAGTAATATATGAACTCTGTGAGGTTGCTCCAGATGACCAATGAATTGAACAACTCAATACCAATCTCAAGGCCCTCTTTGGAGGCATTACTGCAAAAATCCTTATTGTCCTGTTACAGCCTTGGATGATATCTGTTATAGATATCATAACATCTTTGTGCCAGAAGACTGAAGGATAGACAATGTCACTCCAGTCTTCAAGAAGGGCAAGAAGGAGGATCCAGAAAACTACAGGCCAGTCAGTCTCACCTCTGTCCCTGGAAAGGTGTTGGAACAGCTTGTTATGGATGCCATCTCCAAGCAATTGGAAGAGAAGAATGTTATGAGGAGTAGTCAGCATGGATTCACCAAGGGGAAGTCATGCTCGATGACTTCTATGATGGCATCACCAGCTGGGTAGATGGGGGGAGAGCAGTGGATATCATCTACCTTGACTTTAGCAAGCGTTTTGATACTGTCTCCCATGACATCCTGCTAGCAAGGCTGAGAAAGTGTGGGATAGAGGAGTGGACAGTAAGGTGGGTTGAGAACTGGTTGACTGGCCAAGCTCAGAGGGTGGTGAACGGTGGTGCAGAGTCCGACTGGAGACCTGTGACTAGCGGTGTTCCCCTGGGGTCGGTGCTGGGTCCAGTCTTGTTCAACATCTTCATTGACAACCTTGATGAGGGAATAGTGTCTGCCCTCAACAAGCACACCGACAACACAAAGCTGGGAGGAGTGGCTGACACGCCAGAAGGCTGTGTTGCCATTCAGTGAGACCTGGACCGGCTGAAGAGATGGGCAGAAAGAAACCAAAAGAGGTTTAATAAGAACAAGTGTAGAGTCCTGCACCTGGGAAGGAACAACTGGAAGTATCAGTACAGGCTGGGGGATGACCTGCTGTGGTGGTTTTACCGTGCTAGGCAGTTGAATACCACAACCGCTCTCTCACTCCCCCTCCTCAGATGAGGAGGGGAAGAAGTAAAGGAAAGAACAACTCACGGGTTGAGATAAGGATGATTTAATTAAAAAGGGGAAATATATATATATATATATATATAATTAAGGAAATATTATTATTAATTAAACAATTCAACTAAAGGGAAAAAAGGGAAAGGGGAAAAGGGAGGGGGAAAGGGAATAACTAAACAAAACAAGTAAAGGCTATGTGGAAGTGCAGAGAAAAGAAATTACTCTCTACTTCCCACAAATGAGCGATGCTTGACCACGTCCTTGAAGCAGGGCCTCAACGCACGTAGCCAGTGTTCGGGAGGAGGACAGACGTTTTCGCAACGAGAGACCACCCCTCCCCTCTTCTTCCTTTTTCCACCTTTTATTGCTGAGTGTGACATCATATGGTATGGAATATCCCTTTGGTTGGTTTAGGTCAGCTGCCCTGGTGATGTTTCTTTCTCACTTTTTGCCCACCCCCTAGGAGGGTCAGAGAGAGTCCTGATGCTGTGCCAGCACTTCTCAGCAGCAGACACAACACTGGTGTGATACCACTGCTGTTCTAGCTACAAGTGCAGAGCGCAGCACTGTATGGGCTGCTGCAGGGAAAGTTAACATCCCAGCCAGACCCAGTACACCTGCTGGAGAGGAGCTCTACAGAGAAGGACCTGGGGGTCCTGGTGGACAACAGGCTGACCATGAACCAGCAGTGTGCCCTGGTGGCCAAGAGGGACAATGGGATCCTGGCGTGCATTAAAAGGAGTGTGGCCAGCAGGTCAAGGGAGGTGATCCTCCCCATCTACTCTACCCTGGTCAGGCCTCACCTGGAGTACTGTGTCCAGTTCTGGGCTCCCCGGTACAAAAAAGACAGGGATCTCCTGGAAAGAGTGCAGCGGAGGGCCACAAAGATGATACAAGGCCTGGAGTATCTTCCCTATGAAGAAAGGCTGAGAGACTTGGGTCTGTTCAGCCTGGAGAAGAGAAGACTGAGAGGGGATCTCATCAATGTGTATAAATACCTGAGGTGTGGGAGACAGAAGGATGTAGCCAACCTCTTCTCAGTGGTTTGTGGGGATAGGACAATGGGAAATGGCTGCAAGATAGAGCACAGGAAGTTCCACACTGACATGTGAAAGAACTTCTTCACAGTGAGGGTGACAGAGCACTGGAACAGGCTGCCCAGGGAGGTTGTGGAGCCTCCTTCTCTGGAGATATTCAAGGCCCGTCTGGACGCCTCCCTGGGCAACCTGCTCTGAGGAACCTGCTTTGCCAGGGGAGTTGGACCCGATGATCTTTCAAGGTCCCTTCCAACCCCTACAATTCTGTGATTCTGTGATTCTGTGATAGGATGTCAATTGTCTTTCACTACACTTTACTGCATGCTGCTTAAAAACTCTTAAAATTATTTTTCTAGTGACTTAGTGAACATAATGTTTTTTCCTAAAAAGATTTTCTTTAAATTTACTGCAGTGTCATACCTTAGTTCACTAATTTTCCATTGTATCTGCCCAAGTTCCCACTTTCTCCTGAAAGACAAATTTAAGTGATTGTAAGATTTATTTTCAATGACCTCACTGGTAAGCCTAAGTACAACTCAAATTTTGTTACTATAATTACATGTTAGTTTATGGCCTCTCAAACAACATGAGTATTCACTGACAATAATTTAAATATAAAGGCATTACTTTGGGTAGGAAAAAAAAAAAAAAAAAAAAAAAAAAAAAAAAAAAAATATTTGTTTTAAGAAATTAAATGAGGATCTTGCTGTTTTTTTTGTGTTTTTTTTTTTTTGAGGGACTTCTGTGTAGCATAAAGCAGTATTTAGCATTCACATTTGCCCAAAATAGTCCTAAAGAACAGAGGCAATAGGAATACCATCAATAAAATAATATTAATTAAAGCAAAACAATTGTGTCCCCATTGTTGCAGAACTCCAAGATTTATAAACCAAGCATACTAAATTAATATGATTCATAGTATCAAGAATTCTTTGTGTCTGTAGATCTTGGAAGCTTCCAAAATACTATGAAAGGTCTTGGCTTTAATCAGCATAGGTTATATGTATCTGACTGTATATTCAAAATGAAATCTGTTACCCACTGTAATATTTTCATGACTAGAAATAAAGTTGATGTTTATGAAACATAAGAAATGTACCCATATGAGAATGGATATTGTCTCATATTTACAAAAAGTTTTTGTGGGGATAAAAGCCTAAAGTCAAGGTAGGGCTTGAAATAACACTCGAGAAATTCCAGGTTAGAGAATTTACTCTTACACAACCACACGCCACAGATGAAGCACACATACACTTTTTTGGATAGACTTGATTTGGACTGTTCCAAATTCAGTTCTGTGGGTCCCATCTGTTTCTGGAATTAAATTGCATAATCTTAAAGTCCTTCTATGAAAGGCTATGACACTGACTGCCAGAGAGTAATGATTGATAGGATTTATGGGCCACCTTAGCCTGCTAAAGAACTGTGCAGATAACAGCAGCTGGGCTGATGTTTTCACAGAAGGAGACAGTGCTGGTGATGAGACTAATTAAACACATTTTCTGTGCCTAGTTACAGAAGATGAAGAAAAGAGTTTCCTCTTCTGCTCTGTCTTTCAAAACAAAACAAAACAAAAAAAAATAAACAAAAAAAAAACTTTACCTTTTCTGGAACCTATAGTACCTTATGTCATGAAGATTTATTTTAAGTATGTGTGTGTGTGTGTGTGTGTGTGCGCATACATGTGTGTATACACAGCCCTCTCTTATTAGGAATCTTAGAAAATTGATTATAAGCAATGTTTCACAGGTCCATTTGAAATTCAGAGTAGAACACCATTTTCTTAGACATCAGTTTGATGTGGCTTAAGTTTGATAATTCCAAGCATGCTGCTTTGGCTAAGCTAACATCTAAAAAAGAACAGTTTTCCAGGAGCTATAAAAAGTGAAATAAGTCATTTGTATCAATACTAATTATGTGACTGAAGCAAGGGTAAATTAGTTGACTCTGTAGTCAATATTCTCAGAGTAGGCTGTTTTTTATGTCTTTATTATTGTATATTCTTTCACAGAATGAAAAGTTTCAGTGCTTTGTTGTAGCTGTTACCCTTTTTCCCTCAACTTCTTTAAAGGTTTTCCTGATAGCAAGGTATCTGAATCAATTTGTACTGGAGCTATTTCTCAATTCACTTGTGTATAAGGAAATATAACAAATATAATTATACAAATTTTTGAAACATTTTTCTAAAATGGATATTTTCATGATCTGAGTCCTGTTTCCAGTGGGGCAATTAAGAAAAAGATTGCAGATTCAAGGTACATTTGCTAAGAACTGAATGAAACACAGTAATTTTCAGTGTTTTGAAAGACATGCTCTTCCACTGACACATAAACATCTCTAGGTAGAGGTTTCTAGAAGAATGGCCCAGAATCCTATCTGTAAATTTTAAGAAAATAAACACAAATGTAGTTATACTGAATAAAATTACAAATCTTTTAGAAGATGTTGTACATTATCATTATAATTATTTGGCTGAAATTATTTGGCTTCATTTCACTGATATTAATGATTTTATTTTATTTTTTTTTTTTTTTACAGAAATCCAATAGTAAAAGTAGCAGAAAGCATAGTTCTATGTGTAAATCATTTAGCACTCAAACCACTTGGTCATGTAGAAGATCAGCTTTAAACCTAGGTAAAGTTTTTCATCAAAGATCAGATAGTCTGAAAATGATTTCTTCAAGAGCTTTTTTAAAGCAGATGCTTCTATCTGATATCATTAGTACGAAAGTTAAAAGCTGAATAGTTATGAGAATTCAACTATTAAACCCTAAAATCTTTGTATCATTTAAGTAGCTCAGTTCAAGAAAAACAGAGCACTATTTTCTATAAAGAAAACACAATCAAAGAAAACAGACATAAGAAGAAAAATCTTCCAAAAAAAAAAAAAATCAAAACCCAATGTAAATATCTAAAATTCTGCTTTTTTCACATATCTCACAATATTGTTTATACATACCACCACTCGAGAATCAAAGAATACTTTATTTTAATGCATCATAAAAATCTCCTGATGAAAAGCAGGTGATATTTACAGTAATTAAGAAAAGTTGCATAAAGCTGTTGAAAATTATAGAAATAAACAACAATGCAATGGCTGCCAAAACCATACTGACAGAGGAGTAGTTAGGAAGAAGAATAAAACACAGGGTACAAAAATCCCATTTCAGTTTTTAACATAATACACAAAATATTCAGCTTATCCCCACAGCACTTTTGTGCATATCTGAGCTGGGACAAGCAACAGTAATAAATACAGCTGTTTCTAAGACTACATACAGTAGACTGATAACTCTTATTTCCAGAAATTAAACACTGGTTTGTAAATTTTCTATTGATTCTTTTAACAGAATGACAAAGACATATTCTGAGCAGTGTATATTTTGTGTAAGAGGAAAGGAATAAATTATCAATATGATTGTATTACTATGTGATATGCCATTTTGTTTTCAGAAACCCTTCAGATTTTCTCAGTGTTCTCGCTTCAGGAGGTGAAATGGAAGAAAATAAAAATAGTCCCAAAATACAGCACATTTCCTTCACTATTTTCTTGGGCCTTGTAAAAAGAAAGTTTTTAACCAAATGGAAAACAACATTAGCAATAAATGCAATATGAATCCTCCTGGGGGGCTGAGAAAACAAATAAACAAGCAAACAAACAAAAACAACAATGCAATGAAGAATAATTTTATTTTTTACAGTCTTGACAGGATGCCGTTAGCTTAGAAGACAAAACTACAAAGCAGGTCATACTAGGCTTTTATTGTCAGGGTATGAAACAGAGCATGGAAATACTAAATTTTCAAGTTGCATTCACTTACAAATACAGATTTCATGGAAAATGCTTTTTTAAATAGTAGTTCTCCTTAGCTGTCAAAACAGTGCTTACGTGCTGTCTGGAAAAATTATCATTCATATCCATTTGTCAGTACTTATCCCACTCTTCACTGTCAGGAAAAGAGAGAATGTTCTAATTCAAGTTAACATCATTGTTGTCAACGGTATTTCTTGCTCCTTAATAACACCGTGCAGGGAAACTTTAAATTCTTCATGATGTTTGCATGTTTGTATTTCATACTAATCATTTATAATTTCCAAGGGGAAGTGTTATATCTCTGAGATGAATGGGATGATCTCTAATAAAGGAGACAGTATTTCTTTTGATCTTTCAGTTTAGTGATATACATTATTTTCTTGTCATGCTATGACATCAAAGAAAACTATGTTACAAAAACCTGACCATCACATCTCTGAGAACTTGCTTTGCATAATGTATCTCAATTAATGTTTCTATACAAGTTGTCAGTATGACAGCTAAATGTCTTCATGCATTTCTATCACTTCATGTAATAAAATGTCAAGCTCTCTATTCACTCTAAAAGCAAAAAAGTATGATATGTAATGTAAAATCAAGACATGCACAGTTAGAGCATTAAAATATTCTATAAGCAGGGGTAGTTAGTATCAGACTGAAATCTAGAAATTGCAGTCTCTTAGGTATAATGGTTTCATTAAAATGTTCAAACAGTGTCTCCAAAGCTAATTTTCTTTTCAAAGTACCCATGCATAGAAAGTACAGCAATAAGACATCCCCCTGCTACGCCTTTCTGAATAGCAGATTAACTGCAGAACTAGAATGATGTCAATTTGTTTCAAAATATTGCAGCAAAGCTGTTGAATGGATGAGCAATTACTAACAGAGGGTGCAATTATAACGGAGTCACAGGGAATGCTTTATTATGGTTCTTCTCCTATGTACAAGGAATAACAAGAAAATGTAATGAAAGAGGAATAATGAGAGAGCTGGATTTGACAGCACCTTGGCAGCTGTCACTAAGAAAGTAAGTGCATTAGTGCAGTGGAGTCCATTCTTCAAGAGATCTCCTAGAGAAGGAGGAAAATCAGCACCTTGTCATAGGCTAGCTGAAAGCATAACCAACAGTGACTGCAGAATATTCACTCAAATCAAAAAAAAATTCAATTCTTATGCCAATTAACACTTAAAAGACAGTAACTTGGTCAGCTTTAACTAGAAAATCTTTGCACTTTTCCTTTTCTTATGCCAGTTCCCCAAATTGATTTTTGTTAGCTGTTTGGACAGGATATAAAAGCCTACTCACTTGTGACCTCTCTTCGTCACAAGCTCACTCAACTAACTATTCACCCTTTTTTTTTTTCTGAATGAAATCTTTACAAAGTGCTTTTTGCCATTTGTCACATTAAGGTGGCTTAATACTATTTCTGCACTTAAATAGGACTTGCCTGGAGCCAGCTGGTCTGCCTAGACAGGTTCAGGAGGAAGAAAATTAAGTTTCTGAAGCAATGGGCCAAATTCTCCTTTCAATTATCCATTGTAACCTCATTACATGCAAAACCAATGATACAGTGTGCTCCTGTGTTTTGCTAGTAGAATCAATATAATTGTCTTTTATGATAGTCAAATGCTACAAATATGGCAAATGTTTTTATTAAAGATGAACAACAACAATAAAACCCCATAACAAGTATTTTGAGCAATTTTTATGAAGTATCCAAAATTTGCATGAAACAAAACTATGAGTTCAAATATTCATACACTTTTTATAAAACTCTGGAAAACAGCAGGAAAAACAGATATCCAATACCACAAGGTGTTTCTTCTATGCACTGCTTCTGCACCTACAAAGTGAGAAATATTCTTTTGAATCCTCCTTTAAATAACTCAACAGAGAAAAGGGAGGTATCAGCACACCTAATCCATGATGTTTATGATCACTTACAACTTCAACTTTATAAACATGAAAAAAAAATACATGTATTAATGTGCCTGAAATCTGCAGACAGAATTAAAGCACAAGAGTATTTCCTTCCATATCTCATCACTAACCACACACATTTCTCCATTGTTATACTACACACATTGCACAGCAATCCAAACAGGAAATTAGGTCTTCTTGCTTTCTCCACCATTTTTCAAAAGAATTTGTGTATGAGAAGACAGCCTACTTCCTAGGCTATATTAACACATGATAATTACATTTTCAAAGCAAAAAGGAGCACATGTCCTTTGTAGTCTTTGATGGTAACTTTAAATTGCACTCATTGCTTTATAGCAAGTATCTCACTCTAACGAAAAATATAGTTATAATACTGAATAATTGTTCACTGCCTCCAACTTCAAAGTGGTTTGTAAATATGACCTAATTCATCACAGTTTTCAGTACCCTAGAGAACTGAGTACGCAACAACAGAGACAGGAAAAGCAAGGCAGAAAGGGCTAATGGTCAAATTCCATAATATTTGCTCAGGCTAGTCCTTGCTCAGTATTTTCCTCAAAGAAAAACTAATCTATGAAAGGAGGCAACATTTTTCAAAACTAAAAATAGCCGCTAAATGTACAGGTTTGGGATCTGCATCAGACACAAATTCTTCCTTCCACACCATAAAGCAAGTGAGCTACTAAATATTTCTACTACCAGTTTTGTTTTAATCTTCCTATAAGAAAATTTGGCTAGCAAGCTCATTTTGCATATGGGCCCCTTACTGATTCACGTTTTGCCCCCAAAGCTTCCTATTCTGAAAGCAGAGAGCACTTCTTCCTTGCCATTACACAGGACCGCAGTCGATCAGTGGACCATCTGTCTAAATGGTACAATATAATTCCTGATGATTTATTTAACTGTACCATGAAAGAAACATCATTGCAGTCATCTGCCCAACCCTATCTATAGCTTTATTTGATCAGTGAAGCCATGAATGAAAATAAGAAATCTTTCAGTAGGTAAATTCTGAAGTCAGATATGGTATTGGCAATATTTCTTATTCTCTTTTTCTGAACCCTGGTCAATGAACAAGAACAAATACATGGTTTTAAGTTCTTTTTAATAGTAGAAGGATACACTCAATTAATATGTATATTTCCAACATAGATATAATATTTATTTATATTTATACTTGTAAATTTAAATAGTATATTTAAGATATTTTTTTACATATAATGTGAACAATATTGAACCACCACAAATCAAACAGTAGGAAATACAGGCTCACTAATATTGAAGTAGGTTTATGCATATCCTACACAAGTACACAAGTCCTTAAAAGAAACTTTTGCTCATCTTTAGAGAGCTATGTAACTATTTGTTTGGAGAACATTGGCTAGTCTTCCACATTATTTTTATTTTTATTTTTATTTTTTAGGTAGGATTCCTACCACAGGAAAATGGAAGGAAGGGAGGAAGGGAGGAAGGAAGCAAGAAAGGAAGGAAGGAAGGAAGGAAGGAAAGAAGCAAGGAAGCTATTCCTGAAATAACCTCATTCATATATTTCCTATGCAAAATGTTTTTGTTTTTGTTTTTGTTTTTTTCTTATAACATTCAAGAGATAATAATATGGGATCACCAAACTCAGAGGAATTATTCCTCAGTTTGCCAGGAGTAGTTAAACCAATAAGCAGTTGGAAATATGGAGGAAAATGAATGGGAAAAAATGCATCCAGCTTTATACAGGACTTATCTGAAGTCACCCCTAGCATGGGATGTTCTCATCTCTTAAAACTGGAGTAGTGACCATGACCTTAAAAAAAAAAAAAAAAAGACATTCTGTTTTATTCTAATCTGTCAGGAAAGCATCTGATAGTTTTGTAACACACTTCTTTTCATGAATTTTTGGCTCTTAAACTCCTGGCGTTTTATACATATTAGACCACACATGCTGGTAATTTTGCAAATATTCTAGCTGGTTTAATGCCTGTACAATGCTTGTGCATTTCTGTAAACATGTACAATGGCCTAAGAGACAAAACTGTATTTTGTTCACCAAAAATCTGTGACGACTGAAAATAATCCAGTGCAGTGCTGCTGGAACAGGTCTGACACAAAAGTGCTTCTCTTTCCAGAGAACTAGATCAAACTATTTGGGCATATAATAACCTAATCTTTTTGTTATTTTCAAGAATGCCATATTTTAATTTGCTTGTAGATTATAGTATGTGTTTAATAAACTCATATAAGTATACTCAGATAAGTAGATCACTAAAGGATACTGTGTAGGTAAATTAGTAGTAGTTAAAAGTTAAAAGTTGATATATATTCAGGAAAACCCTTAAAAATGACCATATGGTGTTATAAATATCTAATGTTAGTGTCTCATTATCCTGTCACCTTCTGGAGTGGGAAGCTCCCCTAGCCACCTGTATCATCCCATTATATAAACCACGTGGTGCTGGGAAAGAAGAAGGTCTTAGAAAGCTACAGAGTAACATCACTATTAGATAGTTTCAAGTTACCATCCAGAAATCACAAGAAATGAAATACTGGTGAGTTAATTTAGATTAATCACACAACATATGACATTGGGCAACATGGACCCAACAGGAGAAAGCCTCTGCTGTCAGTAGTTGGTGAGTATGCCACAGAAGCATCCCCACTGGATAGAGGGAGAGCAAGAACCTCCACTCCAGGCCCCACAAGCCTCCTCAAAATAAGTTCTTCCTCTCTAGGACACCCTGGGTTAGCTACCAGTTGGTTGGATGGAAGAGAGGTGTGAGAGCTTCGCAGGGATCTCAGTCTGCTTGGCTGCATGGACAGCTTGCCACCTAGCTCTGATATGGGTGCCGCTGCTACCACCATACAAAACATATATGAGAGTGAGTCTTGCAGGCAGGGATGAGTGACAGGGGAGCCACCACTTGATTCCAACAGGGCTTGAGATAAATTACACTATTCCAAAATATTCTTTCCATAGGCAGAAGCTTTCTTGAAAGAAATGACTGGCTAATTAGCAGTCACATGTTTATCCGTAATAGAACAGGAAAATGAGACAGGAAAACTTAAAGTTTACTCTATCAAGCTTAAAACAAACAAACAATCAAAAGCACACATAATTGAGTCTTGCAGTTTGTTCCTGGTGGTTTGGGTTTTGCTGGAGGGAACATGTGTTTGGTCTTTTATTTAATGTGCAGATTTATCTCAGCTGTAATGTTGTTGTGATGCTTTTTAGAGTGGAAATATGTTGAAAGAGTTCGCTTATTTGGTTTTCTTGTTCCTGCAGAAATGGAAATCCAAACATGCCTGTTTTGTGCTAATATGTGTAAACCACAAAACTGCACTGGCTGAGGATAACAGCTCAACAGACAGCAGGTTACTTGCATTATCCTCTCTGAGTGAAACTAGAATACTGCCATACAAGAGTAAGAAATGAAAAGTATATTAGAATCCAATTCTGTAACTTATTCTATACATTTCTGTGAGCAACTTGCTACAAATACAAAATACTTTCATGAATAAGGGATTTTAGAATCATAGCAAGATTTCAAACAGCATTAACAAAAAAGGTTCTACTAGTAATAAAAGTTATTTATGGTGCATCTAATTATTTCTGTCTTGATTAGGTTTATTAAAATATTACTACTGTTTAGGTTATTGTGGTTTTTGAATTTTTTCAATGTTTTTCATGAAAACATATTGAATACAAATGAATGCATTTTACATTGAATATTTACATTAAATATAAATTTTAGGCAAAACACAATCAAGATTCTAATATGCATTACATCGAGAATATGGTGAAATTAATTTACTTGCTCCTGGATCAAAGGATCAGAAGGTTTAGGAAGGTGGTTATTAATAGAATAATCTATCCAATATCATCCAATCAATTACTTTTGATCAACCACACAGTTTGTACTATTTGGCTCATGGTAAGATTTGCTTAAATCATACTGATTGCAAGAAGCCTAACCACGTGCTCAGTGATGAGCCCATGCTTACAAACACTGATGAACAAATCTCTAGAGACAGAAGACTGAATCAGGACCTAAGTCTTTCCTACTCCTATTCCTACTTAATTCCTTCTTCCAAACGACAAAATTGTTGCCAAAAGCTATGCCTAAAAGGAGAATGTGATAATGAAGCAAATCCAGCTTTGAAAGACTTTAACAGATCAAAAAAAAATCACAAATTCCTGACATAAAAACATTGACAGTGTGCAAATGCAAGTTGATAATTCAAATGTGTTCAAAGGTGTTTTGGTTTTGCTTTTGGTTTTGTTTGACAAGTTAGCTTTACATTCGCAAGTTTGAGGTCTGCTCTGATATTGTCTGTCCACCTGCAGCCCGTATAAGACCAACAAAAACTCTGTGTATGTGCTGTAGTTAATTTGTCTGAAATGCCACTTGTGTGTCCATTCCTCATACAGACGAAATTATCACTCCTGGGCCATTCAATAGCACATGGATCAGGTATTTAAAATTGTGTAATGAAAGCCTAATTACATTCACTGTAAAATGGGTATATTAACAGTTCTCAGCACAGCCAGAATATAGAAAGGATTAATTTTAATCCCTGTAAATCCCAAAGGCCCTTTATCTCATTCTATTGTGGAAAAATTAGCAAAGTAGTAATATTTCAGAACTTATTTTTTTTCTACTTTGAAATTGTCCTGACAGAAATATATATCAATATTATTGTTCACATTACATAAGCAAAAGATAACAGTAGAAACTAGGCTACACAAATGCTAAATAATGTACCTCATTCTGATATCTCCATTACCCAAATTACAATTCAAAATGTCTTTTTATCCATATGACTTAGAGATGGATTCTTGGTCAAATTCTCACTGACTTCAGTGGAAAGATTGCCCCAGTGACATCAAAGGCTAATCTACTGGATATTCCCTGAAACACCTGAAACTTTAGTTAACTTGGTCTGTGAACTGACTGGAAAACAGGAAATAAATTATTACCATAAATTAAAATGATGCACATATATACAGTCAATACTGGAAATTACTGCCAAGGAAAAAATTTGACTTTCCTTCAATATTTGGAAGATTAATAAATTGAGAGCAGCTATTACACTTTTTGGATAGTCATCTTTGCAGCAGTATGAGGTCCTCTAACCAGCTTCAGAAGGCAAAGTCTGCTGCTTCATTGCAACTGCTATTTTCCCATTTCCCTTTCAAAACATTACATGAAACTGCCTTGGTTTCTATCATATTAGCTAGACTCCATCTTCTTTTAAATGCAATAAGGCATAATCTTTACAAGAATTGCCTTCCTTTTCTGCACCATAATAAGAACTGCAAGATCAAAGCTCCACCTTTAATTTCGAGTGTATAGCTACTTGAAGTCAAGCTTCCGTTTGTTTCCAAGGTAACAAAGAGATAACTCAAGACTGTTTCTGGATTTAAGAGTAAACATTAACAGACTGATGGGTATACATGTCTTACTTTCACTGAATATTTGTCAAAAGTTAATAAGTTAAATGAATAAATTGAAACCATTTCAAAGAAAGGCAACTTTTAAAATAAATGGTATCAATAAAAGGTTTTAAATGCTAAGATACATTTAAACCCACTGCCATACTTCTGGAAAGAGAGTACATAATTTAATGAGCCAATTTAGGACATTGTTTTATTTTACAGCATCCATTTAGGATAAACATGAGTTTCACTCTAACAGTTTGTGGGTAACAAAAATATTGGACATGCTGGCAAATGGGTCATCTCAAAATGCCTTCCTATGCATTGTTCAGGGTTAAAGCTGGGAAACATAGGTCACTGCTGAGTAATTATGCTAGATTTAAAAGTCTTTTCACTGTAGAGTATATTGCAACATACAGACAAATGTATGATTTCAATTCGGAGAGAAGCAATAAATTAATTAGAGTCAGAATAGGAGCAGGAACCTTTTTGTAACCCTGGGGACAGAAGACTTTTCTATGGAACTGACAATTGCAAGTTTCAGCCTAGGCAAATTGCCATGTACCCACAGACAGAAGTCAGGGTAATAAGTATGACTGCAATTATTTGTCACTATCCTAATTCTGATCTCCATCTTTAACCTCTCCCACCCATTGCTACCTACCATTTTCTGTGACAGATTTCATTACAACTTTAGTCAGGTAGTGGCAGTCCAAACTTGATACCTGACCTATAGTAACTTTCCAGGTTAATGCAATTGTGATGCTACCTTTATTTTGATAACAACTCTCTGTATACAATCACTGGGTCACCACTCAAAATCCAGCTCAGTGTCTTCTCCCACCTAGACTCAATGAATTCAGGTGAAAAGATTTTGAGCAGCAGCAAACAATAAAAATACAAAGTGGTATTCTAATTAACATTAAAAAAAAAAAAAAGTGATTTGAAATGACTCTGATTTTTGTTTCTTTTTGAGATAAACACACAAAGAAATGCAAACCTCCAAGATGCTTTCAATATTCCTCCAATTCACAGTGCCAGAGTAATTACTTCTGTTCTTGAACTTTTGCTTCCTACATTCATTATGTTTTTTGTCTGAACTACTTCAGCCAAAGAAGTGGAAAACTGAAGGAACTAAAAGTTTTAATCAAAGGAATCTGGTTATTCATGACTTAGATAAATCCAGGCAAGCAATTTATCTGTGTATACAAATCATGTGCCTACTTGTCTGTGAATTGAGCAGTACAGATCCACTCATATTTGAAGACACCTACAGAGAAAAAATGATCTAAATAGGCACTGACCAGAAAAATAAGAGATATAGATGCCAAGATGAAACATGTAGAATGGGTTTCTGAAGAGGTACATCAGCGAAAATCCAGTTGAATATTCAACTGCAACTCTCCCTCATTCAACTCATCTCTCAAATCTTCTTGAATTTCATTAATTATTTCCTGAGAATAAGAAGGACTATTAAAGTTCTTACAGTTGAGGATTTTTCTAAAACTTATGGAGCCAATGTTTGACGAAACTCTTTGGTCAAAGAAAACACCCTGAAAATCAACACTGGAGAACTCTGCATGAAAATTTAAGTTGTAGCCAGAAGAATATAATATCCTTCAGATGTTTCTTCTGAACAGCAAACAAGCTTAACTAAAGTCTCCAAAACAGGAAAAAAAAAAAAAAAAAAAAAAAAAT
>NC_048893.1:144784262-144856864 GCF_011077185.1 Oxyura jamaicensis | reverse complement strand
GAAGGAAGGGTGGAAGGAAGGAAGGAAGGAAGGAAGGAAGGAAGGAAGGAAGGAAGGAAGGAAGGTTTAGATGAAGTACGGGGAGCTTTTAAAGATAGATGCAGAAGGTTGAGTGGTGTTTTAAGCATGTTGAATTAGTGGAGCTTGCCAGAAAAAAAAATAAGATTCAAGTGTCCCCATTAATTGCCTTAGGCAGAGTCAGACAAGTTGGTACAGTTTGTATTGTGGTCAGCGAGGAATTCCTAGGTGCAGACTGAGGAAAATGTTAATTGATATAGTAGTGGCATAATAAGCTATTGCTGTATGTCTCATGGAAGAGAATATGGGACTGATCCTTCACCTTGGAGCCAAGTTGCTCATGTGGATTCTGCTTGAAGCTAGACACTTCTCAATATCTGTGTAGGAAAAGCCAGATTTAGTTATCCTAAACAAAGCCACGAACTGAGCTAACGATAAACTGTAAACCAGTATACCATCATGGATGGTGTCCTTGTTTTTTTTAATTTGTGCACATTTTCAGCAGTATAAACATTTCTACAAACTTCCAAGCAGGATCATGATCAGATAGGATTAAGCTACCTTGAAGCAGTGTATGTTAAACACTTAAGCTTTTAGGAAAAGGTGTACTCTTAGTAGTAAGACTTGTAATGTGGTTGTGTGAGGTGACAGAACTGAACAGGTTGGTGTGAGCACATTTGGAAGTTCCACCTCAGCTTGACTTCCAATGGACTAAGCTAAAAGAATACTATGTCTAAGTGCAGTCCTTCCTAATTTATCAAGAATTAAACTGTTTCTGTAGACTTTTTAGTTCTTGCAAACTAAGGCCACAATAAAATTAAAATGAGAAGTTCCAAGTATCATCATGCTTGGGGAACCCATTAATTCTTTGGGGGTCCAGTGGGCTCTGAATTGTGATATCCTAAAATTTGGTTTGAGTCATAATCCAGGGTGAGAAGCAGAGGTCAACTCAGTCCATCTAGGATCCTGAAATGACAAAGAGAGACTAACACACAAAGAAACAGCCTCCAAAAGCATATACTTTTCCTGACTATCTACAGGTCCCAGGATAATGAGCAAAAGTTTTTGATATCCTTACGTGAATTCTGCACTCTTATTTCCCTGCTTTCATTCATGGAAATCAAGAAGACTTTCTCAAAGGTGATATGTATAATATGCAGAGAGGGGGGAGAAATAACATATGTGTTTTTACAAATAATGTTCCCCTTCTGTCTCATTTCCTACAACATTTTATCCCCTTCTCATCTTCAACTGAACAGCAGATGGAACAAAAAAATAGGGAAATGTTGGTCTACTGATCAAGAAAATCACTCTTTATTGGCACAGGTGTCCCTTATTTATTGTTTTTGTTGTTGTTGTTGTTGTTGTTGTTGTTTTGTTTTGTTTTGTTTTTTCCTGTGTGAGGCAGTAAAAAAAACAATGATTTTACAGCTGGGGATTTCAAATATAATTTGTTTACTTATACTTCCTGAGATGATTTATCTTTCTCCTTTCTATTTTGAACTGATTGTATCTCTGTATCTTCCACAGCTGATACAGTTTCACACATATTTCCACTTAGAGGAAAAGGTTGTTTAAATGTATTTTGCAAGCCTACTTAATATACAACTTCAGCTGTGGGGAATATATATATATATATATCTGAATTTTATTGCATTAATTTTTCAAACAGTTCTAGGAGAAACAACTGAAATCCCAACTCATAAAACAGCATCTCTAACAGAAAATAAGATTTTTTTTTTTCAATATTATGGAAATGATGAGCACAGTTTTAGAGGAAAGTCTGAGTTAAATTTTACAACTTGGAATGGGAATTGAAGCATTTTAGTCACAACATCCCTCCATAAGTTAGAGAATTTAATCCTTCAGAATGGTATAAATTTTATGTCAGGTTAAAAATAGTTCCTCTATTTAACTTACTAATAAAACTGATTTTTAAACATTGTGCAAAATAGCAGCTGGGTATATTTAAAAATGGTCAATTCAGCCACACTTTTCGTCTGAGAAATTCATCAGAAAGATGACTTGTCATCAAGCATTAGGTGATTTCCTTTGAAATAAGTATATAGCTTATTATATAAATATTAAACTTGTGTGAAACTAAGTAATCAGAGCTAATCTTGAGTCCTTTATAACGCACATATATACTGCTTTTATAAATGGTAAACTATTTCGGGCTGGTATTAATATGTCATATTGTCCATCTTATATGAACTTGCAATCTGCATTTTTTCTAAGAAATATCATTTGGAGCGTGCAAGCATGAACAATAACGTTGTATCATTTATACTGTAAAGTCCAAGTATCAGTCAAGCCTGCTCTGCACAAGCAATGATGAGAACCATGGCTTCCAGTACTCTAACTAACTAACTAACTAATTCTACCCAGCACTGCATTATCCACAAGCTGCTTGTACATCTCGAATGGGAAATAAAGGAAATATAAGCAAATACCTGTTTCAGTATATGGATTTGCTTACAGGAGGAGAGCTTTAGTTATATCAGAAAGTTAACAGGTTTTGTAATGCTTACTGATATTAATTGTATGAGCAGTTCAGTATTCATTATATTACTAGGATTGTGGCCTGCTGTCCTGATTTAAGAAAACACCTAGAGTCATAAGTTATCAGCTTCAAATTCCCTCCGTAAGGCCATATTTTTCAAGAAGTGTTTTACATTAGTCGTCTAGTAGAGATGAGCTCACCTGAAGCTATGACTTGGCAAGTGTGAGGGGATGGGTAGAGAGAGGTGAACAGGAGAAATGAGAAGACAGAAGGCTGCAGTCTGGTAATGGGAGGAAAGACCAGGTGGGAGAAGGAAGTTTTCCACACTTCCATAAATTAAAGATGTTTAGCTAAAGGTGCATTCTTCCACAAATTAGTCTTTCTGCTATGGAGACAAAAGACAAAGCTCCCTCATAATGCTTGCACTGTCTCCATGCCTCCTTCTCCTTGCTCAGAGACACAAATTCTTCCTAGTCTAGCCCAAAATTTATTTCCTAGCTATCTAATCTCCAAAATTAAAGAAAGGTTTACACAAGGCAACCTGTTTCTTTGCCCTGGACCATGAAAACCTTCAAGTGACCTGACCTCAAGGCAGAGCTTGGGATGTCTGTAGTGCATGCAACACATTGCTCTGCCTGAAACCTGAAACACATTTTCAGTGCTCTTAACTCAAATAGAGGAGTGGTTTTTAAGGAGATCGGGATCAGGCAGAGTACGTGGCTTTGCTTTTAAGCATGAAAACCTGAACAAATACACAAACACAAAAAGAATTGCATGCAGGAACAATTAAGAATACGTAATAGACCTATTTCATGACTGCTGTTTTTATTAGTTTTATACAACCTTTGTAATTAAAAGAAAAAAAATTATATAGGAAAAATATTTCAAAACAAAACAAAACCAAAAAAAAGTAATCAACATGATGGAAGAGACAGTTTAAACTGATGAAATAGTGCATCTAATTTTTCCTTGTCTTCAATACTACAAAGGCGTGAAGCTCAGCTTAAAAAAAAAAAAATACATTTTAAAAATCTAAAGCTTAGCACTACTCAAAAGAGAATTACTAGTTTGGTGGAAAGAAACAACATCTCATAAGCCTGCCTTAATCAAAACCCCAAATCTGGCAACAAAATATCATTGTGAAGTGTTTGCTTTATATGCTTCTGGGAAAAGGTTTGCAATGCTAATATTTCAAAATGAATAATTTTGTAGACTTTCTCAATGATTAATAAGCTTGCCATTTTTAATTTAAAACATGAAGCACACATTTGTATTCCTAATAACAAGTAGTTGGAAGATTCTAAGTGGTTCAAGAAAATAAGTTATTTTTTAATGAAATGTTCTCTGATATCATGAACACCACAGTCAAGAATGACAATGCAGAATCTACCATATCACATGAGAAAAACAAACTAAATACTTCTGTTTTGACCATGATATATCCTAGCTTATTCACAAAGTGTGTTTCAATTTTTAGTTCTATCTTGTTGCCTTATCTTTTTCCCCTTAGCTATTTCAGTCCCTGATAACTGCTTACATTTCTTAGCAAGGGATATTGTGACATTTTTTATTATCAAAATATTCCTCTGGCCAAAAACTGTCTGATAATCTGTTGAGGTTTTCATTGTAAACCTATGTCCACAGCGTTTTTGTGCCCACCACCATACCACAGCTCAGAGCTAGAAGTGTCAAGTAGTGTGAGGAAGGGGGAAGCACAAAGTCTGTTTCCAGATGCTTCTCTCTCCTGCACTGGCAGAAAGAGCGAGCAGGACTGGCTTGCCAAGCATGGGCAAAACGCCGCTCCTAGCTCAAGTGAAATCTTGGCTTTGCTGAAACCAGTGGCACAGTGCCCATCCTCTTCAACTGAACCGGGCTTCTGGCTCTGCAGTGGTGACGGAGAAGGACATGGCAGCCTGACAAAGCAGGGAGGGCACTGGGCAAGGGAAGCATGCACATGGGTGAGGAGAAGTTGCGGAGAAAATCAAGTAGAGGCAGATCTTAAGTCTTTGGCTTTCCTTGATGTGGTATATAAAGATTGATGATATTCACAACATTACTAAAATTATTTATTGACCAGAGTAGGGAAAACAACATGCTCACCTTTGTATTTTTCTTTATTATTTTATGCAATTTATTCTTATGCCCAACTTGAGCCCAGTAACATTCCATCACTGTGTTCTTTGTCCCTTTTTACCCCAGCATCTTTCTTATTATATGTCATCCTCATTCATCATGTCGTATTTAAAGTTTAGACTATAAGATCTTTTGGAACAAAGCTATATCTTCCTGAAGCCCCTAAGGAGAGCCTGGAGCACATCCTTCTTTGTATGCAAAATAATAAAATCAATGCAATTTTATTTTCATTGTTGCCTTCCTATAGCAGATAAAAGATTTTTTTTACCCAAAATTGACTTTTTTTCAAGATATCATTTTAATATTTATACTAGGACCCTCCATATTATGCAGTACTCCGTTCATTTTTAGATTTCATATCTTTAAGAGAGCAACCGAGGCAAACTATTTGAAGGATCTTTCCCTGAAAATACACTTCTTTATTATTTCACAAACCACAATACTGCTATCAACTCTTCCTTGGTGAGAGACTACAGAGGTGCTTGCATGCTATCACTTAGCTAATATCTTCAGCCCTTGAACAGTTCCTTTTTTGTTCTTTTTAGTTTTAATCCATGGCATGTCTGTCAACATTGCAAACTTTTCAAAACACCCAACTCCCCACTTTGTCAAACTCCTTCATTTCCATGATGTCATCAGGATTCACAGCCTCAAAAAAATATATGGTGGGAAGGGATATCAGAGTTATCTGGGCAACAAACCTGCCTAAAAGCAGGAGTAACTGTACCTACACTAATTCTTATCTCTTCAGCAGTGGTCATGGAGAACTGGATACTTCTTTTTTCTGTTACAACCTTTTACGTACTTGAAGACTGATATTGTACTTCTTAGCTTGTCATCACTAGATCCACTCACCTTATTGTTTTTGCAACCAGACTTGTCATTTCTGGTAATTTCTATGTCTTTTCCTTGATTTCTTTCAAATGTAATTTGTTCTGTACTGTTGTATCGTGTTGAATACTTCAGTGAAGACTCACTAGAGCAGAGGTCAGCAGCCCACTTAGAAGAGTTTGCTAAACTGCAGGTTTACGTTTCAAACCCAACGTTATGTTTATAGCCAGTGACCTTAATGGTATCATTGTAAATGTGTTTGCCCGTGGAGCCTGGTTCCTGCTTATTTAGACCTCATGAAGGGCTAAGAGCTGCACATTTCCCAAGCTGTCTTCTTTGGGCAGAGCTCCTGACCCCAAAACTACAGCATGGCATCTATAATCTTCCTCTTTTCCATGTTACAGTTAGTGACTAAATCACAGACTTCTTATTCCTATTAGTGACTAAATCACAGACTTCTACTTATTCCTACCACTGCAACTGCCCTAGGATTTTAAAAAATAAGAAAAATGAAAGCTTGAAAGCTACAGCACAGACCATCAAACTCACTATGCATAGTATTAATATTTTAACACATTAATTCACACACGGGTATTCTACAACCCTTAAAAAACATCAGCATTTGAAAATAAGCTCACAGAAAACTAGGACTATGTTGCTTTCAATACCCCTAGACCCCTAGTATTATAGGCCAATTTAAAGTCTGACAGTTATCAGGCTGGAGAGCAAAGACTGCAGAAGACATTAACAGGGTAAATGAAATGCTATAGGATAGCCCAGAAAAAGATACAATAGGCAGAATGGATTTGGGCAGTTTTCTTCTTATTCCTTTAGTGTTCCCTACACTAATACTGAATTGCAAGGATGGCAGGAAATTTACAGATAATCTTGGTCATGTGAGTTTGTCACTACATCTAGAAAAACATCCCTGTCCTACTAATTTGGTATATCAATCAATATAAATTTGATTCTAATTCTCAGATTCACAGGTGAAATGAATATAAAATAAAATATTATTTAAATTAATAGAAAGGATAAGTTAAAGTGTTCTGAGAATACTGTAATAATCTACATCAACTACTGTTGTCTAGAGTTGCTAATTTTATAGGAAATTATTCTGAAATGGAAGCTAGTCTAACTGCAAATAGAAAGTTTTTATTTTCAAAATTTCAGGATTATAAATTTCATGGATTATATTAGTTCTGCAAATTTCAGCCATGAGGCTATGGCTTATCTTCCCTTTCTCATTCTTTCCTATATGTGTTTTGCTAGGCATTCCAGATGGAAGCAGTAAACATCTTCTCTACCATACTATCAACTGCACATTACTTTTCCAAGAGAAAATTTCTTTAAAGCTCTGGTGTTTGATATAAATAAATGCTATGATTTACTGCAATAAATTTAGCTGATAGGTTCTGAAATAAATCATAGAAGAAACAACTTTTATTCACAAAAATTTCAGGACTTTAATTAATCTTTCCACTCTGCATTGGATGATAAATCAGAGATTTTCATACATGCAATACGTACATACATAAATAAAGTTAAGCAAAATACTTTAATCATTTATCCAACTTAGATTTTTCTTCTTTTTCTTCTATTTTAGACTTGTGACATGAAAAATGTGTTGGGTTAAAAAAAAAAAAAAAAAAAAAATGAAGCTCTTAACATGCAAAATATCAATATTTCATTTTAAAACCTTTTAATCAATTGAAGCATGCTGAATATCAGTTGCCATTTGCACCAAAACTATTGAAATAATATATTCTCTGAACTTTCTGTCTCTTTATGAATGTTTTAAATATAAGAATAAAACAAAACTAAATACCAAAAGAGATGCATTTCATTAAAAAAAAAAAAAATCTGTATATTGTTTGTTTGTTTGTTTTTAAAGTCCATAATTAAAAGAATTACCCTGAGAACATAGTACGAAATGAGGACAGAAAGGGCAGAAGACAGTGAGAAAAGGAAAAGAAAAAGAAAACAGAATCCAGAGCCTCTTGGGAAGAGGCAGCACCTGAATTTATTTATTTATTTATTTTTAATAATTAAAAAATGGTATTCTGACCTTATTGAGTCAGGATAGCACTAAATAACAAAGGTTAATTCTTTTATTTTCTGGGAATCTTTCCTGCATCATGCTGATGTGTTTACATTTTACACAAATTAATATGATAGACTAGATGGCTAATAGAATACATGTTTAACAATGTGAAAACTCAAAATCACTTAAGAATGTTAAATACCATCACCTCCCCTGCCAAACATGCTGCCAGTGTCAGAGACAACACACTTTCCAAATGAGTTGACTAGGAAACAAGTGTCTCACTCTAGAAGAAGATTCCCAGAAAAAAAGGCTGCCTCATTCAGTCCTATCCTCCGCATTTCACAGAAGTGGTGCTAGACAGTTACCTTGTGCAAAGGACTGCACGGGAACAGAGTAATGCATCACTCACAGCTCCTGTGTCCTTATAAACTCAGCAAGCTCATCCAAGAAGAGACACTTGTAGCAGTTGCCAGGAGAATCAATAGACTGAAATTTATCATCTGCTGACTGAGCTCAATAGGAGCCAATGTGTGCCAGAGAAAGGGAAAACACAAGACAGTCACACATTTATCTTTCCTAGTATTGTTTTTGACAATCTCATCGTCAACAGTATTTTTCAGCTATGCCAAGCTAGAGCCACTACTTTTAGATGTTTGTGTAAGACAAGGGCCACCAGAAGACACCTTCTTTTCCATTTCCCTGAGTGTGTAGGGAAAGAAGAATAGTCTGATATGTCCACTGTCCCATTTGGGGACACTCACTGTTCCAAGAAAAGCATGAAGGGTCTGGCAGAAAGACAAGGGAAACCCAGGTCTGGTCTGATCACAGTTTTCTTGCCTGATCTGGAGTCAAGCTTTGGACCTAGTGACTCACTTTACCATCTGTTCAACATCATAAGAGTACTGTCAGGATAAATACATTATGAGTAGGAGGTATCAATCTACTACAGTGATGGAAGCAATATAGTATGTCGGCATACCAAAATGAAGGTGTAACTGTAGCTTATGTTACATTCTTCTGCAACACCAGCAGAAAAAAAGGCAGCATAGGAATTAGTGCATGGTGGTAGTCACAAAACTTATTTTCTAAAGAAACTGAGAAGATATAAGACAGAGAATAAATATAGATTCTAATTAGTGAAAAATTTACTCACCTAGGAATAGATTCAGGCTCAATTTCCTGTACAAGTAGCTGTTTATGTATATAAACTGGAACAGCTTCAACAATGGAAATATAGTATAATCCACAGTCTGTCCTGAAAGCACCAGTTAGGTATTCAGTTGGGTTGTGCTGCACTTGGTTGCAAGATCTTCTTCTGAATAAGATGAAATAAGAAATTGAATCTGTCTTCTGTGTTTCATGACAACTACTTTTTCAGTTACAGTAATTTTAAGAAATACTATTTTGACTTCTTCCCCAACAAAATATTTCCTTTTGAAATTATGCCTTTGTGTTGCTTATGTCCTGATGAGCTCAGATGAGAGATTTTATTTCTTCTGTTATAAAGAGGACAGCAAAGGCAGCTTTGCACCCTCAACAGCTTTTTAGTTTCTTATGTACATCATCACATTTTTCATTTCATTCTGTTACTGAGAGTTGCTGAGGTATTTTCTTGTGGTAAACACCAACAGTTTTTCCTTAACATGCACCCATTTTTCAAATTCCATGGCTGTCAACATATTTAAAAAGTGTGAAAGAAGGAACTGTTAAATTCTGCTGATGACTTTCTGTGATAAAGAAGCTTACAACAATCCATGCTTCAATATATTTACTAGTGATACCAATTAGAATATGTGCCTAGAATATAGCTTAATCCTAACCATTATTTGTAAAGAGTTCAAATTCTTAAAATTAGACATGTTATACAAATGAAAAATGTTTCCTTTAACCCTTCAGTTTTATTTTAGGTGTTTCTTTCCTTTCTTGTTTATTAAGAACAATGGCAAGATTATTATTGGAAACTAATCAACAATTTAAATATGCATCCATTTTATGTGTCTTTTTTTTTTTTTTTTTTTTAACATGGACCTCTTTAGAGAATTTCCAGACATTCACCATTAGAATAAGATGGAATTTTAACTTTTTTTCAACCCACAGACAATTTGTTGGATGGAATGTCAAGTAGTCCTTGCTGTTAGCCTGGGATGAACAGTAATTGCCTAAAAAAAAACATGGTAAATCCAACCTGTTCATGGTCAAAGGAATTATTTCAATGCCTCAACCCTTATTTCTTGAACTTAATGTGTCAGACTATAATTGAATTACAAAGAGATTTACTTTGTGCCTTTTGCTTTTTTTTTTTTTTTTCCTGCAATCTGTTGTCTATATACATTCTTCAAAAGAACAATTTTAAGAGGGGACAGCTTCCACAGGATAACAATTCCTGCTAATTTTCAAAAATATAAATGCATGTATTTTCTTTGTGAGATAAGGTCCCTAAATTACATTCCTTTCTTCAGAGTATTGGCTAGTATAATACTTCTTTAATGTTCTGTATTTGTAGGAAACTTATGCTTTTCAGGAAGGATTAAGTTAAAAAATAAAATAACCCAAAGAACATCAAAGAAAAAAAAAGAACTTTTTTAAAAAATCAAAATTTCAAATCCACATTTTCATTTGAAAAACAGCTGAGCCCATAGCATCAGGAAACACCCAGTCCTTCAGCACAAATCTAGGTAGCAGGATGAAGCCTGCCACTCCAAAGTTTATTCATATTTTCAGGCACTTGGCTGGTGTCTTAAGGAACCAAAATCTTAAAATATTTGAGTGAAAAAAAAAAAAAAAAAAAAAAAAAGGTATTTGAATTACCATTTCATGTCATCTCTCATGTGGCCAATTTTCTGTTTAATCTAAAACACTGACAGTACTTTAAAACCAGGATTTTTTCTAGTTTGATTGTTTGTTTGTTTGTTTGTTTGTTTTTTGAGGGGGCCGGAGGAGAAGCAGGGCTGTGTTTTCAGTTATTGCAACTAACATGCCCTTATCCCATTTTGCAATCCAGAAAATATGTTATACAAAGGACTCAACAAACTGCACATCTCTCACAGTGAAAGGCTGAACTACAGTTGAATTCTTTAAACAGTGTATAGAAAATGTAAATAAAAGCTTTATAACCACATTTTTTTTAATGCATTTCCTGTTTATGTTGTATACAGCATAAAAATATTCAGAGTTTTAGAGACTGAACGTTTTATTAGAGCAGTATCTCTGTTTTTAAATCAAGTTTTCTTAACAAGAATGTCTCTGAGACGATTTCCAGTTGGCAGAAGATAGGCAACAGAATATATTTTCAGATATTTAAAAATATGCTTTAGTAATATTCTACAAACCACATAACATGTCTGTTTATGCTCGCAGTTTTTATAGAATGATACTATTGAGATTTGTAATGTCTTAGTTATCACTGAAATATGTTCATATGTGTTCATGAATACATATGATACCAGACAGATGCATCAAAATGGTGTTATGTAGGATCTCTCATCAACTTGGATCATCTATCAAGTATATCTCCCACTCTCCCACTCTCCCACTCTATCAAGAACTCTCCAGATTTTCAAATTTGGGTTCAGAAGGCCATCTGATATCAGATCAGTTATCTTTATGGAAGGAAAGCTGCCACTTATCTGAAACCAAATGTCATCTGGAAGGCAGGTATGGTTTACATAGGAACTCTAATTTTAGGACAGAAAAATCAAAAACACTTACCTTAAAATGGCTTTAAAAGCAACCTATTAAAATCAGAACTCTAAGGAATAGTGCTCTGCAATTTTTGACCATATGATTTGCCTTATGCTCACAAATTCAAACCCATAGTGATATGGCAGCATATTCATTTATTTTATGATATAATAGGCCCATTTCAGGCAGTAAATTAATTACAAACATAATAACAAGATTTTTTTTCATCATTCTTGTATGATTTTCTAAACCACTAATTAGTTTTTAAAAGTGAACATCAAAGTGATCTGTGATTAAGAAAAAGCTTAATCCATGTAAATTTTATTGGCCAGCAGCTCTAGCTTACATGGGAAGGACGTTCTTTTAACTCATGTCTTTTGTATGGCATCAAATAAATGCCCAGTACTAATTAACCATATCACCTCACTACATCTACCTACTATCAACTGTGAAATTATGTGTTTAACTGCAACTTGTAAGGTTTTATCTGTAAGCATTTTAACATATCACAGTATATGTACATATACGTACATAATTTTTATTGGTAAGCAATACAGTCCTTATATTTTATTGTATATAAAATCCACCATCATTTCAAAAATGCTATCCAACTTACTCTCAACTGTAACAGAAATCATGAGGCACCATTAAACTTTTCTTTTTTGGGGAGTGTCAGCATAGGAAATTTTTCTAACACATGTTTTTCTACAAAGAGACCTTCTTAGCATGTTTTTCATTCATGGGTATAATATCCAGGAACTAATTCCAGTTTAAAAGGACCAGGGATTTGGTTTTCCATAGGTTACTCACAGAATTTCAGAGCAACTATTTTACAAAGTAAATTTAAAATCACTTGGCATCACAGACAGGGAATAATAGTGTATATTAGGGGCGGGGAGAGCAATGAAACATGCTATTTTAATCTAATATAGTTTGACCACAAGGAGCTCACAGTAGCAAAGCAAGCATTGGCCTTTCCAGTGATTAAGTGTACATGAAACTGCACATTAATGTGGTTTCCTTACAAATTAAATATAGAAGAGAAACAAATAAGAGGGAATAATTATTGTACATTAATATATGACCAATAGTTTCAAATTAGACATGTTTAGCTCACTTTTCATTATATACATTTAATAGTACTTGAATAAAAGATGTCTACACTAAAGTCTCATGGAAAGTAGTGACTTAGAGATGGTGGTTAATTTTGAAAGATTCAGAATGCATTAGATTATTTTAAAAGAAGAATTCATGGCCATCAACAGGTGAAACAAATGGCATTCAATTTATTATATATGGTATAATACAATATAGAAAATATGATATTATTTATCTTAATACATCATGTGTTATATTCTTTAATAGCTCTGTATCTCAGGCTTTTTAGAATTTGATTTACATTTTACCAATCAAATTAAGGGCAACCAACTATGGTCAGTCCTGCAATAACATGATGTCAATAAAATAACGATAAGGCACATGTATTTCTGTACACAGGGATATAAAAGCAGCAATAAAGCAACACATATAGATCAACTACAGATAGTCACAAGCAAGCTAGGTCAAACAAATAGTTTTTCTTTATGTCTGACCTGGTTGCAAAACCCGTGGTATTTGAAGTCTCAAATCCTGTCAGTCAGTGCAAGTGAACCTATTGATTACAAGATCAAAAGCAAAGCCTTAACATCCCCAACTAATTCCTAACATTGCACTGGAGACTACATTCTGACAGAATATAAATTTTGGTGCATTGGGTGCTACGGAAATAAAGGCAAAAGTTACAGCTGATATAATAACATTTTCTGAGTCTGATGCAAATGTCTGGTTTGTCACTTAAAAAGACTCTAAAACAATCAGATTTGCAAAATGAAATTACTGCATATAATGCTTTTGTGCCTAGATTAGCCATGACCTTTCTTCATCTGATAACTTTCTAAACATGATGGACATTGATCTGCAGCACAAAATTGAAGAAAAGGCATCTAGGATTTGAAAATATAAATTAGGCTAATTCAGATGTGGTGCTAAAGTAAGGTGTGCAATTTAATTTTGATATGTCTGTCAAAACATTATTCAGTTGTAACTGTACCTTCCTAAATGTGGGATGATAATTTCCTTTAGAGGAAATCAATCAGAAGGGTTTCTAAGGAAACCAGGCAAGCACACCAAACTAATATCAGGTTTTATGACAGTGAATGCCACACATGGAGAGTTGGAAGAGAATTTTCAAGAGAATATGAAGAAAATGTGAGCAAAGATAAATCTGGGTTTAAACAGTGACTCCATTGGAGAATTCTCTGCTTCTTACTTGACATATTTCACTACATTAAGCAAAAAGATATATCCAGTGCATCAACATGAACGGCACCATGTGAGAGATAAATTATTTGGAGAAATCCAAATGTAGTAGAAGGAAGGTGAGAAAAGGAAAGTGGAGATTATTTTAATGGCAAACACTTTTAGAATAGGAAAAATAAATTAAATGTGAGGGATCTCAACACTGCAATAATGAAAGATGCTTTTGTGGCTTGACTACAGTCAGTTTATAATGTGACCAACTGAATGTATGGAAACTGGAGTTTGTTTTTGTGTGTGTGTGTCCAGCTTGAATGTTCTTAAATATAGGGTTCTCAAATAGAGAAAAGACCAGACAAGGGAGACGATGTGTTTGAATTTTTTATTTTTCAATCAGGAGTACTTGAGTGCTTCTACCATATCCTCAAGTGTCTTTAGTTAAATATTCCTCTTCTGAGGCTGTTCCTTGCCTTCCTAAGATGGTTTCCCAGTGGAGCTAATTGGCAAGAACTGAATCCCAGAGACTGGGGAGTTCGGAAGGATGGTTTTCAGAGACCACAGTGGGTTCAAGTTGTGGGGGTCACTGACCAGGATGTAAGGTGACATGGGATTTAGGGTGCAGAAACGGCATCTTAAAAATAAATAACTGAACAAACATACAAAAAATAAAAAAGTTTGATTGTTTTTGGTTCTCTCACACACACACACACAGACACCAGATGAAGGCAGAGAGGAGGTGCAAGCACAGTGTTGATTGCTAGAAACTGGGAGTAAATCAGGTGATTATCATAGTGCTATTATAGGCAGGTGCTAACAGCAAATAATAAACAGGTTTATGCTAGAAACTGAGAATCTGTTAAAAAAGGAAAATGAGAACAGCTGATGTAGATGTTTATCATTACATGAAAAGTGAGCTTTCCAGGGAGAATTAGTGCCTTCTAATAGATATATGCCATCCAGATGTGTAGGGATGGGATAAGGAAAGCCAAGGCACAGAAATTGGCAAGGAATGCAAAAAATAACAAGAAGGGATTCCATAGGTACATTTCTCAGAAAAGAAAGGAGAATGTACCCCCTGTTGAGAAGGGTGAACTGGTAATGACAGATATGGAGAAGGCTGAGGAAATCAATAACTTCTCTGCCTCAGTCTTCACTGCCAGTCAGGTATCCCACATCTGTCAAGTCCCTGAACCTCTAAGCACCCAGGGAACTACAGACCAAGGAGCCTCACCTCTGTGCCTGGCAAACCCATGGAACAGATCCTTCTGGAAGCAATGTTAGGCACATTCAAGACAAGAAGGTAATCCAAGACAGACAGCATGGCTTCTCCAAGGGCAAATTGTGCCCGACCAATCTGGTAGCTTCCTATGATGGAGCAACTACCTCAGTCAACAAGGGAAGACCAACTAATGTCAGCCCTGGACTTCTGTAAGGCTTTTGACATGGTCCCACATGACATCCTGGTGCCTAAATTGAAGAGATATGGATCTGAAGGGTGGACCACTCAGTAGATAATGAATTGGCTGGATGGCTACACTCAGAGAGTGGTGGTCGATAGCTCTATGATCAGGTGGAGGTTACTGAGAAGTGGTGTCCCTCATGTGTCCATTTTAGGATGGGTGCTGTTCAATGACATAGTGATATTGCACCCTCAGCAAGTTTGCAGATGACACCAAGCTGAGTGGTACAGTTGACATAGCAGAAGGAAGGGATGTCAAAGGGACCAGGACAAGCTGGACAATTGGACCCACATGAACCTAATGAGGTTCAAAAAATACAAGCTGCTGCACCTGGGTCAGGGCAATCCCAGACAGGATTACAGACTAGTAGAAGAACTCAATGTGATTAGACCCGTGGAGAGAGACTTCAGGGTTCTGGTGGACAAAAATCTCAACATGAACCGGCAGTGTGTGCTTGCAGCCCAGAAGGCAAGCTATATCCTTGGCTGCAAAAAAAGAGGGGTGGCCCACAGGTCGATGGAGGTGATTGTGTCCCTGTACTCTGCCCTCGTGGGGCCCCACTTGGAGTACTACGTCCAGCTCTGGGGTCCCCAGCAAAAGAAAGATGTGGACCTTTAGAGTGGGACCAGAGGAGGGCTACAAAGATGATAAGAGGGCTGGAGTACCTCTCCTAGGAAGAAAGTCTGAGAGAGTTGGAGTTGTTCAGCCTGGAGAAGAGAAGGCTCTAGGGAGACTTTATAGTACCCTTTCAGTACTTAAAGGGGCTTATAAAAAAGAGGAAGAGTGAATATTTACTCAGTCAGATAGCGACAGGTCAAGAGGAACAGTTTTAAATTAAAAGAGGGGAGATTTAGCTTAGAAGTTAGAAGGAAATTCTTTGCAATGAGGGTGGTGAGGTGCTGGAACAGATTGCCCAGAGAATTTGTAGATGCCCCATCCCTGGAAGTGTTCAAGGTCAGTTTGGATGGGGCTTTGAGCAACCTGGCCTAGTGGGAGGTGTCCTTGCCCATGGCAGGGGGTTTGGAACTATGTGACCATTAAGGTCCCTTCCTACCCAAGCAATATGATTCTATGATCACCTCATATTGTTGGGAAAAGTAACATTTCTGGTGGGTACAAACATTTCCCTCGGCATCTGTGGCTGCATCCAGATTAGGACCCAGACAGGACATTGCTCACAGTGCAAGGCACCTTACTTTCTGTCCACCTCCCAGACTTTCCTCCAGTTGAAACCAAGGTGCAGGAATGGGGAGCAATGTGGTGGTACATACTGTACTTTCAAATAAAATAACCCCTCAATATGGCTTATGGGTCTTTGTAACTAGGAAGATCTCTCTGGTCCCATAGGTATAACCTAGACTGTGCTTATGTACATGTCATATCTTATACTGATATCACAGATTTACATTTTTCAAAGATATTTCAGAGTCTATACTCCTATTAATAGGATTTAGATAACCAAATATCAAGTTTTAATTTCTCTGTTTATCCAGAGTATGTTCTTTCATTTTCCTTTCAATACACTTTCTCATGATTAATAAAAATATATTGCTTTTTATATAACTGGGGTCTTTCTTCTGCTGGGATACTAAGCAGAGTTTCATTTCGAGTTCTATATCAGTAAGCTTTGGTCACAGCATTCTTTCTATTTTTAATATCTTTTTGCTTAGCTGGATATCTTTCAACCAGTATGATGCAACAAAAATCACCTTAATATCTAGTATCTTAAGAACACACACATCTTTGATTTACAATATTAGGTAACTCTTCTCTCATGATAGATTATATGCATTATTTTATTTACCACTGCTTGTATATCTTTATCACATTGTAAGCCATGTAATATGTCATTTGCAGCTTCAGGTACATGTCAGTTGGATTACTCTACTATGCAGAGTAGAGATAAATCCAAAAGTAAAGGGACTACATATTGAACAAATTATTTCATTTATAAACCACAAACCATAAATGCAAATGGAAAAAAATAATAGGGTTGATTCACTACACTTCCTGAAAACATTCACTTATTGTCCATTCACATGGAGAGTTTTTTTCCTTCTTTATCCAATGTTTGCTTAGCAACCAACTATTTTTGAGATTTTTAGATCCAAGTTGATTTTGAAGTAAAATTATTTTACAAACAAAAATATAATGATAAACTTTGTTATACTTAGGAGATGTTCACCCAGGAATCTCTCTATGCATGTAGCAAAAGACTAAATGCTTCAGGTACAAATACTTGTGGGGTCTTAAATATGCCTTAATGAACACAGGGAACATGTACCCTTCACCTTCTTCAGAGAATGAACACTTTATCAGACTTAAAAGCAGGCAACTGGAAATTTTTCACTGTCACAGATGAGAACTTCTGGTAAGAAGAAAGCTTTTGTATGCTTGTTGTTATCCCACACTAGAAAACAAAACAAAACATAAGTAAGCATTTCCCTCTCTGAACTTAACCAAATGGGAATCCCTATTTATCAGCCCATGGGCAGAAGAAGAAAGAGATGTTTATTTGTATCCTGCCAAATAAGGAAATTAATTACCTATTTTCCTGTCAAAAACTCAAACCTTCATGATTCATATTTTAAAGTAAAAGGTACATCCTTATTTAAAGACTTTTTAACATATATTTTTCTTTTTGAAAGACTTTTTTTCTTTCATAAACATATATACACTTATGATTATTAATACGTAGGCGCTTGGTGATTAAATATCACATGGGCACAGGAAAGGAGAAATTAATGTAAATCATAAAGTACTATGCTCCCTCCCTAGGGAAAAGAAAAAAAAAAAAATCCTTTAGGCAAAAACAATCAACAGTTAACTAGAAGGTAGCTGCTAAAGATTCAGTTATTTTCCGTCTTTCCATCAGTGCCAGAATAATTCTGTAGATATAAGGAGCAGACCACTAAGCCAGATCCTGCTGTTCAAGAAATATGTTTCACAGCCAGGTAATTGGTTTTCTCAGAATGTTATACTAGAAGAAGGAGAAAGGAAAGAAAACAACTGTAATGCAATAGACCGCTTTAAAAGGATCTTGTCAGGAAACGTGTTGGGTAGCATTATTTTATTTTATTTATTCTCAGTGTAACTGCATATTATCTGCAATAAAAAAGTAAACTTTCAAAATAAAGATACAACAGCATTAGACCATAAGCAATACTGCAGATTACAATGTACCATAAAGTTCAATAATGTCACTTGGAAATGAAAGAATGTTGTGAAAATATAATCAAATTATTGTATATACACTCATTAGAGATAAATGTATGCACAGTATATATATATATATAAACTTAATTCTTAGCTTATATTCATTCTCTTTCATTCTTTTCTTTCTTTTCTTTCTTTCATCCTCTTACAGTTTGCCGTCTAAGAGGGTTCCTTTTAATATTATTATCTCACTATAGGACATTTCTAAATGTTTTCATTTAATGTTTTCACTTATAAACCCTAGATGCATATGTTAAAAAAAGAACAGAGAAAACATACAAAAAATATTTCATAAAACAGGTAAAACTAACATATTTTCTCTGCCCCTCAGAAGTTCACCACATCTCAGCAGGCAGAACTGCAATATCACTTGAGAAAACAAGTTGCAACAGGTCATTACATTCTGCAAAACCTGATTTTAACTGTGCAACTGTTGGCAAATGGACTTTGAAGGAACAGATCTCCATCAGCCTCCTCAGTTAGCAAACATATGGTTACTCTATCTGCCTGTGTATTTGATGTTCTTTAAAATTATAGGTCAAATCTTGTACATTGTAACATCAATTATTTACCCTTTCAAAATAAATAAATAAATAAATCTAATTTAAATGTAGAAAGGTTTTATAAGTTACAGATACTTATTGTAATAATAGTTGTTTGTAAATTATGGATTTATATATGCAATGATATGTCAAAAAAGCTCAGGGTTACTCTAGCATTCTTTCTTTTAAAATGTGAGATCGCCATGCAACATAACGGTCAAATGCAGTTTTTCTGTCCTGAAGAACAGACGAACTTTGATTTTTTGTAGGTTTCACACTACTGCACATTTTCTTTCTTGTTTATGCAAAAGAATGGGATTTTATTGTGGGTGGCTTATTTATTTGTTTGTTTGTTTGTTTGTTGAAAGGAGTGCTGTTATTTTGCTTGCTTGTGGCTGTTGTCAAGTACATTGGAGCCTGATATTGTAACAGGGTACACAGGGTAGAGTCTACTCTGTCTTTAGTGGGCACGTCTGAAGGATTCAGTACGACATATGGTCTATTTATTATATTTATGGCCTGTGAAGGAACGAAAAGAGCCATTTTCTTGGATGACAGTTTCTTAGCTTTGAAAAATTAGGAAAGAAGCTTTAGTGGTATTTAGGTGCTGCAAATGTTAATTCAAGAACAAAATGTGATACAGATATCACAATAAGTCAGTAAGTCAGGAACCTATCACAGACTGTTACACAGAACATCTGTACATCTCCTTCACACATTAGAAACTTGCACTCTTGGGTATCTGTTTGAAAAAGTGCACAAGGGCATATTTGCAGGCAGATCCGCAGTGCATTAAAAACAGTAAAATAGTTGCTTATTTGATTATTTAAACAGTTACACTAAACAGAAGCCAAACTTCTCATTCTTTTTACAAACTTCAGAGGAACCACATCAGTTTACAACAGAAAAGAAATTGGCCTATTAAAGAAAAAGATGGATAAAACCTGCGAAATGAGTAACATTGAAAAAATGAATAATGTCCCTTTGACTCTAATTTAGAATGGCTAAACCAATTTAATCTAAAATTCGTTTTCCAGACTCCCCCAGGATGAAATCCCTTTCTAACAATTTTGTTGCTACAATAAAGCCTTGAAAAATCACAACTTATAAAGGAAGCTGTGATAGACCATTAACTATAAAGGAAGCTGCAATAAAATAGCAGGGAAGGTGTCAGTGGGAATACAACTTTCAAGGGATTTACTTTTGTAGTTGCATAAGAGTATTAAATAAGGGTAATATAACACAAGAAAGCCTACTGCATTAATTTTGTCAAGTTTCACTGCACCTGTCCCTTTTCTCATTTCAAAAGTCCCTCTTCCCATTTCTTCATCAATATTGTTCTCAATAGGTAAAAACTCTTCAAACAAATGTAGCTAACTGGACCATCAACTCAAACCTGAGAATTCAAAGAGTCCTGGTACATTGCATGTGTTAAATGCATGTGTTGTCTTGCTGTTGGGACGTAACTGATGGGATATTTCCAACAGATCACTTGTGTTACAAAGAATGCAGTCGGGATGGAAATAGAAGCTTCCTACAAAACATCATCAGTTCCTCTGGAGGAGAAAGGAATCTGACTGTTCCTCATGGCAATAGTCATTCATTGTGCCATAGAAGTTATGCCCACTGTTCCACTCTTTATGGTATGAATTATGCTGCTAAGAGGCTGTGGCTTCTCAGTCTTTCTCTAGTTCAAAATTAATATGCTCTCTAGCATGAGTGTTTTGTGTGTTTTTTTGTTTTGTTTTGTTTTGTTTTTTGTTTGTTTGTTTTTTTTTGGGGGGGGGGTCTTCCATTTATTTATTTATTTGTGAAAGAATAGATCCAAACTAAAATACAGTGCAGACATAATCACACAAATATATTGCACCAAGCAGACTATGCTTTCCAAATAAGAGCAAAAAGCAAAGCGTAAATAAATTAAGCTAAATTAAGGAAATATATAGCTTGGTGTCTTGCTAAATTTTACCCTGTATGCTCCACATTTTTGCAGCCTGTGGGTGGAAAAATAAATAAATAAATAAATAAATATATAAATAAATAGGTAGATAAATAAATAAATTGTGGATTGTCATTGCAAACATATCTGAGTCACCAGGGATCTCCAGAGGAAATGAGTTTACAGGTAACAAAAGCTACTGGGTTTGTCTGGCTAAGGAAAATATCTGTAGGTGGCTGCAACCCAGCCACCAGGCAGAGATTGTTCTAATCAGGACAAGATTCATATCCCAGCATTGAGGGCAGTTCTCAACTGACTTCATTGTATGAAAAGTTCAGTTATCACAACCCTATAACCATGATGGCTATTTTTTTTACTGGAATACCATTAAACGAGTTCAAAACCCAAGTGGGTTTTGAGACTTAAGTTGTGTTCTGCTAAATTATTTATGTTCTCAGTTTCTGTATTTAATTTCCTTTATGTCCTGATCGATAACTGACTTTCTTTTATACAAAATGGCTGGAAAAACTGTAGTTCAAAATGTGATGCCACCCACTTTACATTGTATGTATGTTACATATTTCTCATAAATTTAATTGATGGAAATAAACCTCTGAAATTATATTTGCACTGCTTTAACTCTAATGCTGTTTTAACAAGAGAATCAGCCTCTACACATTTTTTATGAGGTAGATTTAACTGATACTTTTAACTGTGTTTTGGAAAAATCATATTTATGTTAATTATTAACATACTGACCAAATCTTTAGAGAGAAGTGTTGAGAGTTTTTGTTTTTGTTTTTGTTGGGGGGGGGGGGGGGGGAGCAGCTTAAATCTTAGAAACTTTAATTTTGTTTACAATTCCCATAAAAATGCATATTGGACATGTATTACCAGCTTTTTAAAATAAAATATGCTTCATATTTTTTGTATTATTTTGTATTTTTGTTTTGCTAGATCAGAGTCTCTTCCTTTAGGTATTCAGCTTTGTGGTGTCATAACATAATAAAAATTGCTAAGATTAGTTTTTTCCTTGGCATATTACCATCACCTCTCTTTGCCCGAATAGCCCACTGTATGCACTGTCTATACTATCAACTACAAGTGGTCTTTCTGGCTTTCTCTACAGTTAGTAGTGCATCTCCATATGGGTGAATTTGTGGATTGAAACAGGTGGTGCTGAGGACCTGGTGCACACCATATATCTTTTGGGGAATAAAGATCTCAGACTATTTCTATCCTTGTTGCACAGACTGGATCCCTATTAGCAGTGGAAGCACATATTCCTGTTGAATTTCATGCCAAAGAAATCCAGTTGACATGCTCTGAGGCTATTCAGTAATATAAAACAAAGCTCACAGACAAGGTCAGTCAGGAGATTCACTTCCAAAGAGTAATCCCGGTCAGAACTAAAATACCAATGTAAATACACCCTGTGAAAGCTAAGTTCAATGTCTATTGAAGTAAATAAAAATAAATAAAAACATTTTTTGAGAGAGGTTCATCTAGTTTATTATTAGGTATCAATAACTGATGTCTACAATTAAATTTAGACTATCTTCATAAACAATTTAAGAAAAAAGGACCTACAGAAAGTTCCAATTTAAATATCTACCATAGATCAAATAAATCCCACCTTCTTGCTCCTGTTTCTCCCCCTTGACTTTAAAGTTCAGATAACACATTAATATAAGAAAGGTCTTCACTGGCCAGTGGAACCCCAGGCCGCATGTCCACAGTGAATTTTCTCATTGCCCATATTAACAACTAAAAAAAAAAAAAATGGTACTCATGCTATGTTTTGTTCTTCCAATAAAATGTTTTCTAGTTTAAATTTTTACTAACCTTAGAGGGAGCATATAGAGATTTGCTTTCATTCTTACAGTAAGATATGTCCTAAAATTTCATAATTTATGAGTGGTAAATTAAGATCACCTTTTCTACTAACTTTCATAAATTGAAAATACAATTTTTTTGAGATATCTGACAAGTGATTTCTCACTAATCCATATAATTTACATGAAAATAAAAACTAATTAGATACTCGGTAAGGCCTTTAAGTCAACATGTTTTTATATTCACTAAAGTCCTGAAAAATTCCTTACTGTTGTTAGCTACTGAAAAGGATGACTTCTCGACATTCACAAAATTTTAATTTAAATCAAACTCTAGAAACACCTTACTGAAGTTGTTTTGATTAAGAGTAAATTTAGAAAAGCAAGGTATTAAACAATTATCAACTTTATACATCATATTAATTTATATTTTTAACATATTTTTAACAATATTTTTAACAATATTTTTAACTCTCAACATATTTTTTACTGGAAAAGCTAATCCAAGCTACAAGTCTTATGCGACACAGAAGTTTGTGTTCAGGAAAATAATTCAAGAATGCCTTCTTAGGTGTGAGAGATTCAGAAACTGCAGTTTTCAGTAACATTTCTTCACTTGTCTAAAGATGTGCTATTACAAACATTCAGTAAATTTTCTCTCTTCCTGAAATCAGGCACGGATCCAAGTACTCTAAACAATTATTTTTGTTAGTTTAGCTCATACAAAATAAATCAGTATAACTATACAGAGCTAAACTGAAAGATACTATGGCCCTACTATGCTTTTATTACACAATAGCCTTCTGGTGATATGATTTGATGAGGAAATGGAGACTGGCACCTAACCTCATTGAATTTGAAGGGAGTACTATGGTCATTGCTTTTCAGGATAGTGCCAATATACATACTACAAAACACAGTACAGTCAGAAAGAGAAACCCCATGAGTCCAGAGGAGGGCCCAGATGGGAATCTGAACAAAATGCAGACTTCAGGGTAAAGTATCTCTTAGCTCATTGTCATGTGGGTCCATTAATTTTTCACTTCTCTTTGCAGTGTTATCTAGACCTAATATGGGGGCTAAGAAATACTCATCCATAGAAGTTCTTACCTTAGTTGAAGGCAAAGATCACTCATGGTGAAGTAAGCCTGGAACTATGACCCTCTGCTTCCTGAATTACCACTTACCACTGAAGAAATATGTAGTAATTTATGCCATAAAATTCAGGGCACAGCTTTTGCTTTCAGAATCCCTTTTTTGACAGACATGGATTGTCCTGATAGATGCCAGAGAGAGAGTTTCAGCTATACATCCCTCCATCTTTCTTCTTGTCTGATTTCAGCACACCAATGCATGACTGGTGTAAACCAGTTTGGTTAGCTAATACTCTTCTACACCAACACGTTTAACTCTATCTTTTGTGGTAGTTCTTTGATTTGCTACACAGAGTCTTTCTAACTTTTTCCCGGTTTAGGGATGAGAGCTGATATGTTGTTGCCTCTGCTTTCCTGGTCTTCACAGACTAATCGTTGATCACTATAGGTTCTAATACAGAATCTGACCCTCTGATATTTTATTTTCTTCCAATATAAAATGTGAAACTGAGCGGACACATTCTTCAACTGAATTGTACATGAAGGAGCAAAGCACTTTGCACAGACCCAGTACTGCAACTGCATCATGATGTTGGAAAGCACATGTCACATAAGGCAGTACTTATCCACATAAGTACTTATCCACACTGAGGGTCTTCAGCATTTTAAGTGTCCTGAATAAAGACATTCTTGAGCCAAAAAGAAAGATGAGTATAGTTCTATCTTGACATGCCAAGTAATAAGTAGAAATCTGATTTAAAGACCAGTTCATAAATGTAAAATACTGTCATTACTCATGAGAAACAGCTGGGTTTAAAACAGTTATAAATGTGATATTGCCAATTAATCTTCCTAAACAGTATTTCTCCATTTCTTAATTCTCTGCCCAATTAGTTGCAACATGGACTACCTGTGCAAAAGTAATGCATACTTAATGATACAAGCTTTACTATTCACTGATCTAATAAATGATAGCTCTTCTTTCCTTCTCTGCATCATTTCTTTTGTTGGCTTGAGCTTCATTCATATGCATATTTAACATAAGTTTATTAGATCTGGTTTTAAATGCTAAACAATTTTGACTAGAGTTACAAGACACACAAGGCAAGTGGATTATTAAAGCTGACAAAAACAAATATTTTGGGTGTTTTCATGAAAGAAGTTGAAGTAGATAAAATTGATCAACCAAGCAAATAAAATCACTTCAAGAATATTCTGATTATTTTAATAATTAGAATAGGTTTATTATTTTTTTTTTCTAGGAAATTCTTCTTGTCTACAAGTCTGCATCTTGTATCTTAGAATCTGTATTACAGATTATGTTTCAAGTTTCAGTGAAATCGTAAAAGTCAGAATGCATAACCTTCTATTCAGACACAATTTTGTGAGAGAAAATGCCAAACAATGACTGAATTCATTTAAATATTGAATGTAGCAGTTCCCCTGAAAATTATTTTTCACATTTATTTTCCATTTTATTTGTCAGAAACCTTTACGAAATGTTGAGTCCTTTAATAAAGATAATCATAATACAATAATTATATGAATCGTGCTTTGATTTAAAGAAATCTAGCAACTGCTCAGAATTTGACAGTGGAATGAATATACTTTCAAAGAATATAAGTGGCTTAATATTTCTCTCCATTATTCATTTATTTCACTCTAGCTTCTGCACACTGATCATTTTCTCCGTCTTGTCAGAGCCCTCTCCCCAAACGCCTCATGGTAGGAAAGTTCTTTTTCATTTGCCACATGATAACCCTGCTTATTCCTGTAAATATCTCAGCCAAGTGTTATTCAGCTGAAAAAGATATCTCCATAGTATTTTTTTCTGATGCCACATAGATTCTCATCCATGCCTCTTTCATCTGTGACTAAGAGCTTGCAACTTCAGCTAGGCACTGGAAGCAGCCTCGCTGGGAACATTTGGTGCCCTGACTCATGGGTGCTGGAATGAGCAAATAGGAAAAAGCTGATACATCCGGAAGAGCCTGAGGCTGAATTCTCAAATTAAATTTCCATTCCTGTGGACTTCTAGAAAGATAAATTGAATGATACAAAATCTCTAAAGACTCAAAAAAGACATCTAGGCTTTCTTTGTTGTTTTCGGAGCAATCTACTCACAAGAGGTAAAAATATTCATGGAAAAGACCTGATAAACATATTTAACTTTTTTTTTTTTTTTTTTTTAAATATACTTCCATAAAAAGTATACAAAAGACCAAGTTCAACCAACATCTGTCTTGGAATCTTTTCAGTCGGTCTCTCAGAGAGCAGACATTTATCGAAGTACCATAAAATTGATCAGTATATACTAGCTACACTGAAGCCAAAGTATTTTTCAACAAGTCATGAAATTTTCTCTATACCACAAAATCCTGTGCTTAGAGAATATTTCATATTGGTTATAGAAGAGGAGCTCAACCTTTAAAAAACAGACTTCTAAAGGTGTTGTCGAGTACAATGGGAAGTGGTGGGGGCAACAATAAGGTTCCCAGAGCTACACTTACTGCTTTGGAGATGTAGGTTTATACATATTGTAACATTGACTGTTTTTCTGAACCATTTTGAAATCTGTGTGACCCTCTCCTCCCTTCCCAGATACCTTTGAGAGCAAGCCTTTGGGAAAATCTAATTCTGCTTTTCGTTGTGAATTATACTGAAGTGACAAAACTCAAAAGACAGAATTACCTAATTTCAAATGCCCTTTCAGATTTTAGACACTAACTTTGGCTCCTAGATACAGAGTTTTCCACATTTTTCACTAACATAACAATTGTCTGAATCACATTGAAATTTTACATCTTCTGATTGAAGGAAGTCAACAATATGCGCTTTTGAAGTTTCCTTTTGGCCAGTTTCCTGGGAAGCAGATTTTTAGCACTAACTAACCCATTTTTCAACAGCATGAATCCTCACTGCCCTGATTATTGTGTACTCATTTACACTAATTCAATGTCAGTTCACAAAACTAACACAATCTAATTTGATAATAATATTCATCTACCTATAAATCGAAACAAATTATTAGGCCCAGGTTTAACTGTGTAAAAAGACAAATTCCTAAATTTATTTCTCTATCTAAGTAAAATGTTTTCTTTTAGTTTTTATTTTAGAGAAATCTTTCTAAGATGAATGGTTAGGCTACAATTTCCAAAAAGTGGTGTCTCTCACATTTTCTGGGAAAAAAAAAAAAAAAAAAAAAAAAAAAAAGTCTCTGTGGCCTAGTTTTGCTCCCAAAGATATAAAAGCTAATATTGCTATTGATTTCAGTTGAGAAATATCCAGTTCTAAATTAAACTGTATCTTTCTAATGTATTTCTAACTCAATGTTGTTACAGTTTATTCAATGAAATATAAAAACAATATTATAGACAACATAATTAGTTGATAAAATACTTGAAATATTAATTTCCCAAGCAGTATGACACAAGAGGATTTTTAAACAAAGAAAACTTCAATAGCTCAGCTTCCCATAAGCAACTTAATGTGATTCCTGCTGTATAGCCCCAAAGATATGATGTCCTAAGAAAAAAGACACATTCTTAATAGTCAACTGTCTATGTTGTATTACCTCAGCAGTGCAAACAATCCTTGCTAAGAAATGCCCCTAATGCTATTCTGCTATCACTCACACTACAGCTAATGTCAGCTGCAATTGTCATACATGGTAAGAAAAGTGGTATTCCAAATGATATGTGCTATGCTATGTATAACTTTTCTTTTTAAATCCTACCCTCAACCACAAAAGCTGTTCCAGTGCAATTGCCAGAAGATCAGTGTATTGTGCTTCCTTTAACTAACTCCATCAAACAAGTTGAACATTGAATGAGCTGAAGTATTTGAGTGCCAAACTTTCAATTATCATCATGGCTTAAAAAAAGCTGATGCTATTTTGAGTGCAGTTACAATAGCAGGCCACCTGTGAATAGCTGGTTGGAATGCCACATCGACAAATGCCTCATTGGCTTATATGAACTAAATTTCTGCCCTCTAGCAATAACCTAAACTGCTCAGGTATTAAACTTGCTTGTCCTTCACTGTTCTCTAAATCTGTACCTGTACGTAGATACAAGCATTTTTTCAAATATTTTCTCAGGAATTTAGGTTTATTAAATAAATGTATATGTGTACAGACAGACACATTAACTTATAACACTCTCAGGTGAAAGTGATTATCACAATCTGTACCAACTTGATGAGACTAAATGTAATAAATGGTATGAGGATTAGAGATTAACATCACTTTGACCAGCAGGGCATCCTATTGCCACCATTATCCTATGTCTAGGTAAGTGAACATATGCTGACAGATATGAATATTTTACTGACATATGACGGGCAGATATGCATTCGAGGTTCTAGTTCAGTGCTACTTTAAATTCAGGCTTCTGTCTCTCAAAGACATATGCACTGCATTGGTTTATCTTTCCAGGAGGTACTCACTGTGCATAAAATTAACATATATCACAGCCCTAGTAGATGTTTCCAGATGAACATTTACCAGGCTGATATATTTTACTCTAGCATAGGTCCATCTCTTCTTAAGCTTCCCTTGGTTTCCATGGCTTCACTGGAAGACTTCCACAACACAGGGAAATCCTTTCCCAGAAATGAGACCACATGGTTTCTCTGACCAGAACTGTACCACTGATACTTCTATGTTAGATTTTGTTTGCCTTTTCCCCAAATTCAGACCAGTGGGTTTACTATTTCCTTCTTCAGGAATGGAGAGTAAAGGAAGTGAACAGACACAAAGACTTCATGTGTTCTTAATGATGAATATTTTCCATTGAAACTAATACAGTCTACACAGAGAGATTCTGAACTACTTCACTGTTTCTCTACTTCAGTTTGACTATAATTCATAGACATCTGGGCAGTTTAGGATGTCCTTTGTTCTGGCTTCGGAAGTGTTGACTCTCTCTCCCTTTCTCCATACCTAGCAGATTCCTAAATTTAATCTCATCTCTCTGCTATACAATCATACCACTCCTGCCTATGCTTTCCCTGACCTTGTGAAGACAACTTAGAAGTTGTCTTTTCCAAGTTGCTCTTCATCACACCTTTTCTCTCTTCTTGTCTTGGGGGAGGACAGAGGAAGAGAGCAGACCATGAACTATTATCTACATCTGATTTCCATGCTCCATGCTATGTTGCTTATAGATGAGAAGGAGAAAATTACTTCATGTTGCTGCCATCCTGGTAGCCTGATACGCGTTTATTCCAATTGGATCAATCCAGACTTAATGACTATCCAGTATCCTTCTTCTGAGAGGTGCTCCCTGATAGCAGACAACAACTTCAGCATATGTGTATTCAGGTTATTCAATGATATTGCAGAATACATCCAGTTTTACACACACATAACCTACAGTATCACAATATAGTTAAGTCTATTGAAGGTAGTGACCTACCCATTAAAAGGTTCTTCCTATTGATAAGGTAAATTAATGTATTCAAGCATCTTACAGTGTTGTAACTCATGGAAACCAGAAACTAATTTTTTTGACAATGCCCATGGGCTTATGTTGCATTCTTAACATGATTCTGTATCATAACTGCTGCTTCTGCCATAGTTTTATATACAGTCTGAAGTAGGCTTTGTTTGCCTGCAATCGAATTATAAAATCTGACATTCCTTTTGGCTTTCTATACTGCAGTCATATATTATCTAGACTTACAACTAGTCAAAATATAGACTTTCTAGAGTGTATTGATTTTTTGATTGTGAATGATACAGTGGGTTGGCATGTTCTTTTCTTAATCTGTTCCATTCACAAAATATGTGCATATTCTGCTCTTGATACAAGTGAAATGAAAGCTAACATCAAGACATAACACCTCAGAAATGCAACTGAAACCTGCAGGCCTTAAATCTGCCCTTGTCAGTTCACCTGACTAGTTATTTAGCATCACTGAGAGCAAAGGGACCATAGGCATTCGAAAATGGAGTAACATAGCAATTTTTGCCCTGTTTCTCTATCTTGCTCAGTGAGTAGTAGCTGTGTGTCTGTCTGCCTCTAAGATAGGGAACAGGAGATAAGGGAACTTGAGTTCAGGTGCTTGCTTGCATGGGAGAGATCAGTTTAAGGGTTTTTTAAATGTTCTTTTTGACCAAGATATTTGGCTGCTCCTGTTACAAATGATCATGCTTAAGTTATTTGAACATATAGTTAGGTTTCAGTTACTAAAAAAAGAGCTATATACTTGTTCTTATTATGCTAGTTAATCACTTCATATTATGTGTTCACAGCCTTCAAAATAACAACATTGGTTTATGTCTGTTTTGGATTCACGCTTATCTTCAAAACAAGACTGTAGATTTCTCTTATTTATTTCAAAGAAAACTTACACAGAACATATTTCTGAACAGTCTGTATTCTGCAATATTTTCCCATAATCAAACAAATAAACATGGCTAAAGATCTTACTCCTCTGAACTCAAGAGCAGATGCCTTGTTTCTGATAAAAGGTCAGTGTATAATTAAAGAGATAACATATAAATTAAGAGTTAAGCATATTGAATATAAGCTTTTCCTTCATTTTTGATACCACTCAATATTTCTGTTCAAGACTCACTCCAGTTTCTCTTTAAACTGTGAAATTCTTTCTCTGTGCTCCATACAACCTAAGTGCTGCTATTACTAATTATTTCAGTCAACTGTATAGTGCTGTACTAAAGGTTTCATAGTGCATTTATAATTTTATATTTTTTTAGTTGTTATCATATTCATGTTGCTTCTTTACTTTTTAAAAGTAAAATGACCACAACATTATTCTGTTTCAAGTGTTTCATTAGCTCTGTGTAAACAGAGGTTCACTTATTTTCTTATGAAATTTGTTTTACTGGATAAATTTGCTAATATAAAACTCACACATGACTTTCAAATTGCTGCTGGGAGATATGAAGACTGCCTTCAACTTCTTTTAGCTTGCTAATAGATAAAAAGTTCCTTAAATATTTCCCAGATTTCCTCCTTCCTTTTCCTTTCTGTTTATCATCCTTCATCACACCTGTCCACAACAAAAGCATACTCAAAAATGCAATATCAAAGCCACTAGAATAAATGTGTCAATATGAACATTCCTATTCCTAGGTTCATTAATTTTTTTTTTTTTTTGTAAGGACTGTAATAAACCTACACTGCATGCTACTTCTCCATATAAGATATTTTTGTGAAAGTCATTTCTCCTTTTTTGTCCTCTAACATGTCAGTTCTTCTTATACACTATTTATTTCACCTTGAGTCTGTAGAAACAGTGACTGCATTCCAGTGGTCTCTACTGTAATTCCCCATTATGCTACTATTATGTCTAATTGTATCTTATTATTTCCCCTACCGTAAGCTAAAGTTTAAAATCTATTTGATGGAACAAGAGATGATGTAAGTTTCAGTCAGGGACAGGTCATCATTCAGGCAAAAGTCAGATAGACCAAATGGTAAGGCAAAAAGCTAGAGATAATTAACAACGGTGGATCATTAGGTGAAGAACAATGAACATATGAACAACAAACAAAGAGCAATGAACAGGTGAACATATGTGAAAGAAATACAGAAACCACCTGCCCCAAGAAGTTTTATTTATAAATATCCCATCCATAATATTTAGAAATTGAAATCTCATGTAACTTCAACATAATAAAGAAGAAATTTTCCTCTCTGATAAACAAAGATCTCTGTGCAGTTCTCATCCTGGTTTCCCTGCTGTATCTTATGTTTATCTGTCCTTAGCAACCAGGATGCAAACAAAGGAAGGAAATCTAATATGATGCACATGCTTCATTGAAGCTTCCCTAAAAAATAAATAAATAAATAAATAAAAATTAATGTTTAATAGTATCAATCACAGGGAATTAGTGAATTAGTATTAACTCTTAGCATTGTATTTTTCTAGACACTCTATTCTTTCCTTGTTTGGGGTTATAATTAGAATAGTCCCAAGAGGTGCTCATGGGAGGGGAGATGTATGTAAACTGAAAATAGTAAGATCAAGTCCAGTACTGAATAAAGCTATTGTATAAAGCCCATAATATACCACCAGGATAATTTTAAGGATAAGCTACTTATTACCGTTTCATCAGTGAGAAGAGGTAGATATATAGATATAAGATATTAAAATCATTGTTACAGCTCTTCATTGTATTTGGGTTTCACCATTGCAGTGTTACTACTCAACTTGTACTATCTCTGTCAGTTGACTGAGGACATTTAAAGCAGCATTTTCTTTCTCTTTGTGTACCCAATGTTTTTCCATGGGCAACTATGTGGGGTAAAACAAAACATTTAAAAAAAAAAAAAAAAAAGAAAGAAAGAATCACTTCTTAATATATCTTCCAGTACCTCCATGTTTGCTTAATGCTTAATAATATTGACAATACAAGTAGAATAAGTAATACTGAACTACACTCAAATCTGTCTGAATATAAGCACATGCACACAAGCAATTACAGTATAGTAGCTGGCACTCCGCAAGTCTTCCCTCTACTTGACGGTGAATTTACTCATGAAGCCAAAGCCCAGAGAAATAGGGTTGCAAGCAAACGAGGCTGGAATGACTCACTGATTGTTAATGGTTGGGGATTTCCCCCTCCTCGGGGGGGCCCCCCCCCCAAAAAAAAAAAATATCCACAGTGGTGCTAAAGATAAGCTTGTTTCTATATGTGAGTACAAGCAAATCACCGGGTGGTAGAGAGGAACAAAGAATATTATGAACAACAACATCATTTGCTAATAAGGGGAACCATGTACATCTTGAGCGATCCAGTTCATTAGATCCCCTAATCCTTGCTTTTGCATGGAAAATAATTTGAAGCTACATCCCTTGGCAGTTAGAAAATGCTGTATTTTCTTTTACAATTCTTGTAAATAACAGCCCTGCTTCCGGTAGACATATAATCCTGCAGACTGTGGAAAGCCTCCAAAGGCACAGTATTCAAGAGCCTCCACTGTGCAGAAGGCTCTGATGCAGAGACATCCTGCAGAGGCACTTCACTTCTCAAACATACTCTGAAGTGCCACATTGCTCACAACACACAAAATCAGGAGAAAAGGCAGTCGGAGATCACCAGCACATCTATAACATGATGGATTTGTAGCCCCGCTCTCCTTGGAGAGCAAAGCACCTGCTCTGCAATTACTGTGGCTAACTTGCTGTGCATGTAACGAGGGAGAATTTAATCTCATTTAATTTTAGCTGTCTAGTCTGACCTGTCATCTTTGTCAGATGTCTGTAACCCGAGGCTCCCTTCATAGATTCATTTACCTTTCCATAAATGCCTATATTAGAAGATGGATCACTATTTGGAACTGCTATTTTCCCAACTTGATACACTGAGTTTAACTAAGACTTTGAAATCTAACTTTCAGACCCTAATGTTAGAGTTGACGAATCTCTCTCTAATTAATAGAGTGCAGAAACTCCAGAGAGTAATTCAACCTATCTATTTTAAGCACTTATTTAGAGTAGAGAGGAAACCGCTTTCTCCCCATTAACTATGTAGGGAGCCAAGTTAACTTGCTTAACTAGACACTTGGCTTTTGGACAGTTAAATTTGTTAAAATGAATTATATCCCACGTGTTCTGTAGCCCATAAAGTATTTTTTCAATCCCTTCAAATCCTGGAAAAACCCTTCTTAAAGCTTGTTTATTAAGAGTTTACACAGAGGTTATGATTTAGCTCTCTGACAGTGAGTCAGACAATATGGGCATTACTGGTAATGCTTTTCTTTTTCTTTTCTTTTATTTTCTTTTCTTTGAGACAAAAGAAGTAAGAACAGCTCCAAGCTGAATATCACTTCTAACATACCAGCTCTTCTTCACCTTCTGGATCAATACAATACAAATGTGAAATTCAGCTTGGAAAAATCACACTTCATAAAAAAATCAGGATGGAAAAAAGCTAACTTATAAATCTCTTATTAAAGGCCACTACTTTAACCCACCTTCATGTTAGCAAATCTATTCTGTGAGTGATCAACAACTCCTAAGTTGAAGTGTTAAGTACTGAAAGGAATGCATGATTTGCTTGCAAATCCTGTCCATAAGTGGAATTCAGAAATTGTTCAATCGGCAACACCTGTATTCTTGTTTTACAGCACACAGATCTTTCAAAGGACATTGTCCTACTACTCTTTCATGTTAAGAAAATATATGTTTCCTCAAAAATAATGTTTCTTTGTAAGCAAACTCTTAAGCCTTTTTGGAGAAGATTAGTCTGAGAAATAAATTCCTGGGGATTAATAAAAACCTAAAATATAAAAGACCCTCACCAACTCTCATAAAGGCTGAAATAAATACCCTTGATCCACTAGATTTGAGACAGTCTGAGAAACTGTATTTAATCCTAGAATTATCAAGACAGGCTTCTCTATATACCCTGCATATCTTTTTGATATTGTTATTATTTAGTAAAGGTCTCCAGGTTTTTATTTAGGATCTTATTGGAAGCTCCATTTCACATATAGAATATTACAGATACTACAGACAGGAAGTATCAAATTGTAGTTGGTCTAAATTTACTGTAATGGTCTGTCAAGTTTTCAGTTTAGAAACATTTGAGAGCTTCATAAGATTGATATTTTAATTTGCCTTGGATTTAATTTTATGCAGATGCTTAATCCAGAAGCAGTTTTAATGTCCTCAAGTGTAAAAGAATAATATATATATATAGTAAAAATGATCAGGCATTTTTCCAGAAAGGCCATTCCCTAGCAATATCTAGCTAATAACCCTTTTGGACACCAGGATCTTATCTTACTCTTTTAATGCTAATTATGTAGATTCAGTGGAAAACAACTTAGAAAAGTAGGTATTATTTACAGAAGACAGTTATTCTGCTTAAAAAGTGAGTGAACTCTTTTCTCCAACCCTCATTTAAAATGCTTTTTGAGCTTGATCTTAGTCCCAGTCACTAGCAAAATATGAGCTGCTTCTGTTTAATTCCTGTTGCCAATGATCTCAAGGAACTGCTTCAACTTCTAGTGATTGCCAGCACACAGGAACATCCTGTACATGGAAACATCTCATAGCCAGGCTGGACAGGGGGAAATACAGCAGTTGTTTTGGTGGGAAGCCACAAGGGATTATTTAAACCAGTCAACTGCTTTCCTGAGGAATGATGCAGAGAGTACTAAATGTATGCCCTGTAGTCTGCAATGCTCCAGAGGACCTCACCTGTAATGATGCTACTGCCATAGGCTGTTGCCTACAAGGAAGGAGTTAGCACTGCACCTTTTTCAAAAGCCATCTATATATAAAGTATGGGAGCTCTGTATATATGGCATAGAAACATAGAATCTTAGAATCATTAAGGTTGGAAAAGACCTCAAAGTTCATCTGGTCCAACCATCGTCAACCTACCACCACCATCACCCACTAAACCATGTCCCTAAGCACCACATCCCTAAGCACCATGTCCAGCTTTTTCTTAAACACCCCCAGGAACGGTGACTCTACCACCTTCCTGGACAACCCATTCTAATGCCTAACTATTCTTTCTGAGAATAAATTTCTCCTGATTACCAACCTGAACCTTCCCTGGTACAACTTGATATACTTCTTCAGTCCTTGAATGGTGAAATTCTGCTAGAGGAGAGTAGTAACAGCATTTGTGGATGCATTTTAAGGCAGAAAGCCTCTGACATCCAGCAGGTCTTTGAAAAGTAATGCATAAGGAAGGATTTCTCCCAATGGGAATTCCATTGTTTCCAAATAGTGACCATTGTTTCCAAATAGTGACAATTTCTCTATTGTCACTATTTTAGATAGTGAGTGAAAGAGCTTTTTTTTTAATGACATTTAATCAGGAAGGCAAATCAAAGGAAATAAACTTGATATTATAATATCCTGCAGCTACTCAGCTGTTGACTTTTGCTATCTACACTGAAAGTAGAGATACTTTATCACAAAATCCCCAGCCCCTGTATGTACAACTGATCAAATCCAGACAGAATGCAAAACCTGGTATGATGTCATCTTGAAGTGAGTCGTTTACAAGCACCGAATTACAGCTGCTGCCAACTAGGAGTCAGCTAAGCAGCTCAGGTTCATGGTAAAGGGATCTGCAGGTCATGCTGGCTGGATTACTCTTCCATCTAGAGACCTCACCTTCTGCCAGTCTATAAATAGAATGTTCTTTATCACATAAAGAGCATCGCATCTGGCTGGGGATATTAGTTTGGTGTATGAGCAAAATATTCATATTGCCACTTGTAGTAAAGACAATGATTTTCCTGTAGGCTATCTATCTGTGTTGTATATAGGGAAAAAAAGAAAAAAGAAAAAGAAAAAAATGAATCCTACTATGGACTACTTTATTCTTTAACACACAGTACTAAGAAGATCATACAGAAGTATCCACGATTATCAATGACAATCATCAAAAATACTAGATAAATATTTCACATTCTGCTTTATTTTAATTATCTGTATTTACAAAGGACTATATTATTTCTGACTAAGTGCACTGTTCTGTCTTTTGATCACTAAAATAACACTTCTTTTAGTATTAACTTTTTTTCAATAGATAGAAATTATATTCTGAATTTTATCTTGACTCAGAACAAGAGTGCTTAGCTGCTCTAAAAGCGAGGTCATCTTTCTTAATTTCCTTACATGCTGTTTCCTGAGAGTATTCTCCTAAATACTTCCTACCTGAATGCTTCTGAAAGCGGAACAGAAAAGGGATACTATTTCAATCCCAGTGAAAACATCCCTAAAGGGATGTGATGTACCCTGCACCCACAGAGCATATTTTGAAGTAACAGGCTCTTGTGTATGCTAGAAGACCCTGAAGAAGCTATTAACTGAGGCAAAATTTCCACTGTGTCTTATGCTGCATGTGTGTAACCTTGGTAAAGTTTCAAACCTTGTAAACTTTAATGGTTTAATACGTTCTCTGGAGTGCATACCTTGAGGTAGGTATGCTCAGATGAGAATTACCTCTAACAGGCTAGCTGTTCCACTGTTGTTCTGTCCAAAGCCTCAACTCATTAATAGGATAGCGAGAAGAACAGTTTAAGCAGTTACTTCACACTTGTAACTTCTGAACTTCTTTCTTTGCTCAGAGGGTGAGTGTTCCTGTGCAGCAGCATAACTGTTTTGTATATGGCAAAAGAGCTATCAGAGACATACATGATCAACAATAATTCAGCAAATGTGATTGGAGATTTTGTATCAAAACACTTTGAAAATTATTAATTTAAAAAAATAGTACTAGTAACTATAAAAATATTTCCCAGAAAATACTGAGGAAAAAAAATGGCAATTTGGAAATGAGAGAGAAAGAGAGAGAGTTGATTTGAAGAAAGAGCAACACATAGCTGAAGAATTCTCATCTAAAACCTAGCAATTACCATTTGTTGCTTTTCTTACAGCTTCACTATATTCAAGTTACTCTGGGTATCTTCAGGTTCTGGAAGGTACTGCAAGTTTCCTACATCTTCACTCAATTCTGTACCTACTAGGCAATTACAAAATTAGTGGGGAATAGCAACTCCCCAGTCTGGTGGTTTTGTTGTTTGTTGTGCTATTTTCTTTTGTTGCTTGGTTTTGGTTTGGTTTGGTTTTTTGGGGGGGAGGGGAAGATAGGTTGTTTAAAAAAAATAATGCCATTTGCTTCTCTTTAGACATAGGTGCAGAAACTATACATGCTACAGTGGTTTTAAAATGCAGCACCCCAGTTAATGAGGTATGTGCATGCATAGCTGCTGCAACACATCCAGTCTGGAAGAGAATTGGAGCAACTTGAAAGGCAACTTGAAAACCATACCTCAGTGAAATTTTCCACAATTCTTTTTTTTTTTTTTTTTCTCCTGGATTTCTTATCAACATGTACATTTGTCCTTCTCTTTCAAGCTATGACCCTGTTCATTAACCTGTTTTAAGCTTCACACACAGAGAAAAGAAAAAGATTAAGGTACAAAAAAAAAAAAAAAAAATGACATTGGTTCTTAAGTCAAACCCTGATATATATTTCCTCCAAAATCATACTCCTCATAAGGGGATTACCTTGAACCCTGGGGTATCAAATACCACCTGTAAGAGTAGGGGGGTGGAAGGGAGGAATCTTTGTTGGGTGACCCAGAACACCTGGCTACACACCTGTACTCTTTCTTTGAGAAAAACTTTCTGCCCTCACTTCCAGGTGGTACACAAAAGCAACTTGCCTTTTTGTACCATCACCACATGTACAGACTACTCATTGAAAAAAAAAAAATAATAATAATAATAAAAAAAAAATCGTGGCAACAACAGAAATGCTATGAGGCTCACTTGTCAACAACAGCCAAGCAGGACAACACCCTGGCAGCATCCTGATGTGGAGAGATCTTACCTCAGGAAGAGGGTTTTGGTTTTGAAGTCTCTGCTGAGAGCCCTGAACTAAGATTCCTTACTCCAAAAATAGCCATGTGATAACTGTTTCTCCACTTCACATCTTGTTTTGGCTTTAGGCACATCCTCAATTATCATGTTAGTTCTGACTTGCCTTTCTGAGGCATCTCATCTGTGCGCTGGCCAGAGAGCTCAGGCATCCAGACTCAGGGAGGGACAGGGCAAATGTTGCATTCATGCTGAAGTAGCCTTTGATAGCCACTGAGCTGCAGTTCATACAAGACAAAGATTAATTTAGTACAACCTAGTTTAGTCAGAGATTAAAAAATTGATAAAATTAGCCTTCCATCCAGTCTGCTTTGTTCAAATGAGGAATATCCCGGTTCATTTTGTGAGTGCAACGTCTAAGTTGCATGTGTTGAATATAAGTTGAATACGTGGATTTGCCAGAGTACCTGGCTTGGGATGCTTATAGTCTTCAGGATTCACAAATGGTGTCAGACACATCTTAATATGGAAGGGGAGTGACTAAATGAGAATATATTAAGTAAACAGATATAAAAAATATGACTCTTGAAAGAGAGATCATGATGACCCTCACAAGAATTTAAAGGAGAAACTAGACAAGATAAGAATATAGCAGAGAAAACAAATAATCTTTTACAGCACTTTTTGTTTCATAGAGCGCTAAGGAGATACTAACCTGTTCAAGTAAAGATAAGGAGCTTTCAGCAATTCAGATATCATAAGAGGAACTGCTGGAACAAATCAATAAATAAAAAAATCAATGTATCCCAAGAATAGGATGATGTTTATTCAGGGTCCCAAAGCAATTTAAGACTAACAAAGAACACAATTATGCAGTTTCACATTGAAATCAGCTTGTATACTGAACCATGCAGGAGAGCAGTCATCTTTATGTAACTCCAGAGAGAAACCAGGGAAAGATTCTAAGAGCTCCACACTATGTGTATTACTGCAGTAATAAATGCACTAGCTGAGGTACTAAGGTACTTATTAAAAATAAAATTATTAAATATGTGTATTAAAGTTAGGCTTTCTAATAATTCTAATAGGCTAAAGAGGCTTTGTGTGCCTCTTTAACCTATTAGAATGCTTTTGTCATGTTAATAAATAGCAGATAAAAAAGAGCTGGTTGATACAACTTCTCTGGATTTTCAAGAGCCTTTGAGAATGCTTCACACAAATGGCTATTAGAGAAATGAAGTAACCACAGGGTGAGAAGTAAAACATTGTCATTGATTAGAAACCAACTATAAAAGGCAGAATACAAAAGCAGAATACAAAAGCAGAATTAATGGTCACTGCTCCATGTGTCCAAAGGTTAACAGCAGGGTACCCCCAGGTTCTTTAGTAAGGAGAGTATTTAATCTATCTATTAATCTTCTGGAATTGGGACTAACAATAAAATGGAAATTTTTACAAGTGACATAACAAGTCTTAGATTAATCAAGGCCAAAGAAGGCCAAGAAGCTTTTGGGTTGCTTAAAAGAGCTAAATGAAAGGGGAAACAATAGCAGATGGAATATAGCACTGCCAAGAATAATAGATGGACACAAGAAAGCACCATATGAAATACCTTGTCTAGAATTAAAAACTGGAAATGAACACTGAAGGTAGGAGAAATCTCTTGTAATATGCATAGTACAATACACAAACAAAATCCTTGCCTGACATGCAAGAAAATTCTCTTAAAAGCCTTTGTTAGCAAGTAGCCACTAATACAGTCCAAAAACTGTATGTGCAAGAGGCATGTAAGGAGCAAATCCCTCTATCAGTATTTTCACCATATTCAGAATTATAGTTTTTATATTTTTATTTTGTTTCCTATACCACTATAACATAATTTACTTAAATATAATCCTTTTCTTGTACCCTAGTCTCCACTCACATCCAATAATTTGCCACTAGATATCAGAAAAAAACATCATATAGGAGCTACACAAAAATTCAATAAGAATTATAGGAACAGAGATCCTACCTTCATTTTTACAAAGAACAAGACTGATGTATGAAACATAGTGACAGCTAAATTTTAATTGAATGTTTGGGGATCTGTCACATATTTTAAAAAATAATAATAAAAAAAAAAAGGATTTTTGAGACAATTCTAGGTGTATTTCAGAATATAACTTTATCTCTAACAATTAGATAACCCTTCATATATGAAATTATATTAATAGAAAACTATAGAAATATTTTTTCATGAATCATAAATATGGTAAATCATCTAATGCCTAACATGAATTAAGAAGAAAGTACATACTAGCAAGGATTTTTTGGTGTACTGTTCTGTCTATTGTAGTATTAATTTTGCCTCCCAAGAGCTGCTTATTCCCAAAAATAGAACACAACTTTCAGCAGATCACTAAGCAATGCAGTATGTCACTTCCCATATCCTGTTTATGGAAAATATGCTTGAAAGCTCTCCAGTTTTCCAATTCTTCAGGCTCAGGATAAAACATTTTAAGTATAATCTGAGATATGTCATATGGAAGTCTTGTGTAAATATATTGTCTATCTACTCTTACAATGACCCAAGTTAAACACCTGTCTGCCATTCTGATTGCCTCCAGCTGGCAGAATAACACCTGACCTCTACTAGTCAGTTTGACTAGCAGTTTCTCCTCAGCTCAGCAACATCTGCTGGTGAAGTAAGTGCTGATCACCTGCAAGTCTCCCCACAAGGTTTCAGTCAATCAAACATACTGATACTGTTTTAGCAAGTGATTTGTTTTTCCATTTTTTTGCACTAGCACTTTTCTTGCCTCTTTTTAGACATACCACAGTCTTCCATTGGGAAAATCTTATGGAAGCTTTCCTGTAGTTAACAAAAAGCTAAAAACATTAAGGCTCATAGATCTTCAGTAATGTAGTTACCACTGGAAAAGGCTTGATCATGACCTTTAGAAGAACTCTGCTAACTAATTTTCTTCCTGGAAGTGCAGTAAGCTTACTTTAAAACAACTCAATACATGCCATGAATTTTCAGGATTCAAAAGCTCTGATCACCTCCATATACTGTAGGGTGTTTTTTGTTTGTTTGTTTGTTTTGTTTCTGAAATAAAAAATGTCTAAAAAAAAGTTTTTTGTTTTGTTTTTTTTTTTTAAAAAAAAAAAAAGGGAAAGGAAAGGTAACAGTTCACTGCACTAACAAAAAATATTCTGTCAATAATGCAGTTTTGTTCTAGTTGTAAAACTTTCTAAATTATATTAATCTATACCCACTATTGTCCTTGTTGCTGAAAAATCCATAGACAATGAAGTCTTCACAGGTATATAAAGAATAAAATATTTGGGAAAAAAAAAAAAAAATGGCTTTTCTGAGTATCTGGTTATCAGTTCAGTTGTTATCTAAAATCTAGATTCAGTTGCTATCTAAAATCTAAATTCTAGGAGGAAGCAAGAAAATAAGTACAAAGATAGGGAGGGCAGTGTTTTATGAAGGAAGGTCAGACCTGTTCTGTATCTGCTGACTTCTTTCCCTCCCCAGACAAATTTCTCATTTTCATGATTGCTTAGATATTTTTTTACCATTCTGAAAATTAGAAACTCAAACTTCCCACAATGAGGCACTGAAGACTCTTGTTTAATATCATTTCCATGTACTGCAAAAGTCCTGGGAATTTCATAGCAAGGACAGAGGCAGTCCAGAGAGCCTGAAATGCAGCAGAGATGCAGTAGTTCTGCTGCACAGAGGCTTGGCAGCTGCAGGGAAGGCATATAGCAAAAATTTACACAATGCTGTGCATCAGATCTGTAGACATGCCAACAGAAGAAGGGGGGAAGAAGGTGCACTAGAAAAATATTGCCTTGTTGATGGAATATTTGGTAGTGTGGTTAACTGTTACCTTTCCTTTCATTTATTTGTTTGTTTATTATTTATTTAGGCTTTTTATTTCAAAACTCCCTGTAATTATTGCTTTTGAACTCTAAAAAGTCATGGGATGTATTGAGTTGTTTATAAGTAAATGTACTATGCTTCTGTGAAGATTAGTTACCAGTCAGTGTTCGTCTGACACTGTGGTCCTAAAGAAATTGCAGAAATACTTTGGAAATTATTTCCATGTGAGGGTTGAATTTCTGTCTCTTTAACTAAGGTAATGTGACTATTAGCAAGTAACATGGTGATGTAGACTGAAGGAGTGTTGAGAGCCTGGCATCCACGTTATATGTGTTTCAGTGCTTTTACTTCAACCTAACTCCAGTCCTACAGACAGTGCAGTGCGCCCCTTAGTGCCCCTACAGACAGTGTGCCCCTTAGCCTGCAATTCATTAGATGCGTTTCTGGCACACTTCTTCTCCTTCAGTGGAAAACAACCAAGGCTGTGTGCTCTCGGATTGCTCTGCAATGTGAATCAAAATGCAAGAAGAGTGTGAGTGGGAGTGGGTGGGAGATTTGTTTCAAAAGCACAGTCCTGACCTGAACTAAAATGTTAATGTAGACGTAGCCTCAGGGCAACTGCCTGTATGCAGTTCAACCACTTGAGATTTGTGAGCAGTGTACCCAAGTGTGTACAGACTCTGCAAGAAATAAAGTGTTGTGTTTTAATTCTATTAAGACACAAAGTGAAGAAAAGAATTTGAAGAAGGAACAGTTCTTTGAGGAATATAACAGATGCACATCACTATTCACTTCTTGTTATGGGGCCCCTAAGTTACTGAATTATGGTAATATTTCAGTTCCCCAATAGTACCATTAGTTGCAGAAAAACAAACACTTTCAGATCTTTTGCTTCTCTTTAGAATATCAGTAAATGATTTCAGATGTCTCTTTATTCATATGTACTTTAAGCTCTGTTTTCTGTCATGTAAACAGGACCACACATTTAAAGTAAACAAACAAAGAAAGGAAGAATTAAATTCACAGACCTCTTATTGCTCCCTGTGAGCCAACTGATCTTTCCTGTCAGTCATAATTTTGGTAAAATTCAGAGATGTAAATATTTCCTGCAAGCTGCAAAACATATAATCTCCTCCTCATGCAAATGTAAACTATAAAAGAAGAGAAGAATAAAACCTCTCATCCCAAATATCAGCTCTCTTCAAATTAAGCCTATATTAAAAGCTATGCAAAAAGATCATAATATAAGTACTTAAGTTCACTGAAAAATTTAAGGAGGAATATTTTTCCAGTGATGGAAAAGAAACAGATTCAAGTGAACAGGAAACTCAAATAATAATAGTAATAATAATAATAAGTTTAAATAAATTTTTGGCAGGGCACTGGAATTCATGGTTATATTGCACAAGCTAGCATAACTCTGCCCTTTAAAACACTCCAAAGAATATATAAAACTCAAGTGATCACAGAACCACAGACTGGTTGAGTCTGGGAGGGACCTCTGGAGGTCACCTGGTCCAACTTCTCTGCTCATGCAGAGCATCACCCGGAACAGACTGCACAGGAACAAGCTGTTGAAGACCTCCAAGGTGGACACCCCACAGCCTCTCTGGGGAAACTGTCAGTGCTTACACTGACATCAGTAACAAAAAAACCTGATCCTCCAAATACAGCAATGACAGCAATCAGAAGGTCCTGATCTTAAAATAAATAACTAAATAAATAATACATAAACAAACAAAAAAACAACCAAACAAAAAAGCTTTTATGAAATGTGCAAATATAGAAACATAAATATATGATCTAAAATAGTCTGATTGCACAAATTGAATATTTAAGATAGTTTTCCCATCATCTATTAGATTAGCAGAGGGATATGGAATTTTAGGTGGTTTTATTCCAAACAGTGATCCAAATCTCAGTCCAAACACATATAAAGTTTCTACAAACAAGTTGTGAAAAACAATATAAATCAGTGTTAGTGTGTATTTTTGCTGTGACATCCGTAATTGATTTTTTTCAGGGACTGAAAAAAAAAAAAAAAAAAAGATAATTTAGAAACAATTGTTGCCTTTTTTTTTTCTGTATTTCTGGAACTACTTTTTACTTTTAAAGTACTCGGGACATCTTCAAGACTTCCATAGGACTCTACTACAGAATTGTCTTAGCATCTCCAAAATGTTTGATCCTGCTTTAGTGATTTCCTTGTTGTACTACCTGTTAGACACACAGGCATATATCACATATATACATGCATATGCTTGTATAATACCTATAATTTTTACTCAAGATAAGTCATTTTTAAAATTACTACCTGTTTCGTGAGCATTGAAATTTACCACAGAGGAAAACGTCTGTTACACAATCAACTCTTCATCATACACTTAAACACTTTCTAGCTGTATTTACACCAGTATAAATACAGAATGTGTCTACAGCAATCAAAGCGGCTTCTCTGGATTTAAACTTGCAATACTGCGGATCTGCATCTCTCCTTTTAACCCTGATGGAAGTCCTATGCTCACTATTGGCTGGAAAAGGCAAATGAATTCTGCTCTGGAAATTCAAGATTTTTTCATCCCTAGATAAATGAACAAGTTAAGCTCAGAATATTTTCTACAGTGTGCCTGAAAAAATCAATAAAACAAGATAATGGGATAGAGATCAAGTACAAAAAAGGACAGGGAAAACAATTAATCTAACAACAATAACAAATTAATAATGTCTGCCAAAGACAAGAAAATGAATAATCAAAGCACTCTCTGCATATTCCTTTCTGGAGCAATGTTCATAAAGCAAATCAGTGTGAGTCAAATCCACCCCTTTGACTTCATATATTTTAGTTTTCATGTATATCATGTGTCTCCTTCTGCTCTCAAGACAGTATTACATTTAAGTAAAGTCTTTGACTTAAGTGGAGCAACTCCCAGTTTATGTTGTTTGTAGATCCCTGACTAAAGTAAAATTGGTCTATATTTACAAAGGAAAATAAAGCAATATTTTAAATTCCCAATTGTTTTACAGAGATTATGATACATTTACACAGGTCATGTCCCAGGAATCAATCTCAGCCACTAAATTTTGGAAAGCTATTTGAAATGCAGTGCAGCAATGATTTAATTTTATTAATACAGTGAGGTTGCAAAAAATGTATATTTATAAGATTGATCTTTAACGTTTATAAGATTTAAATAAAGACAAAAGAAACTATAATGCACTTCTAACTGAATTGGGATATAAACCAGCAAGCCTCATTTCCTGAACTACAGTGACACACTCTATCTTGTTAGCTAACCATAGTTTATAACAGGGGTCATTTCCCCGGGGATTGTTATATGAGAACACATAAAAGGGAAAGGGGAAGGAAAATATATATATATATTTTAAGATAATTTGGCCAATATTTCAAATGTACTCTGTTCAAAAACTCCTGGATAATACTGGTCTAAGTTCTGGCAGTTCTGTATAGGTATATTTACAGGAAGACTTTTACTCCAAAGCAGAAGGGACCTCAAAATGATCATCTCTCTTCTCTGAATGCATGAAGGATTAAATATATATATATCCCTCAGGACCTTGGCTATGTTCTTGTTTTGCTTCTTTTTTTAGGTGCAGTACCTCAAGCCAGTAGAATCTAGTCCACATATATCCTCTGCCCTGGTCCTGCTCCATCCATGTAGCCAAATGGACAAAGTCTTCATGTTCCTGGCAGTACGTGCTGGGGTGTCCCCATGAGCAGGATGCTTTGAGCTCATCATTCATGTTCCTCTCTGTAAAAATCTGTCTTATTATCTAAACTGTCTGGTGTCAGTTTAAAGCACAGTACTGCTATATAAACAGCCTGAACATAGTGTAAAAGCAAAACATTAATGGATGTTTTTGTATTTATATAGGTATGCAATTTGCAATACTCCAAAAATGATCAATTGTAGTACTTTGTTTAGTAATAAAAAGGTCAGTGAATTAGGATCTGAAGAAAAAGCTCTTTCTTCATGGATCACACTGGGATTTTAAACTATTGCATGCCTTTTACAAAAGTAAAATTTACATCAGTAAATTTTAGTGCCTTTTACATCAGTAGAGACACATTCCACTAGAAAATCATCAGAAATTTGCTTAAGGAATTTACTAATTATCAGTATTCTAAATAGATATTGCAGTGATCACTTCTCTTGAAAATTTCCAAAAAATTTTGTCTTAACAAAAGCATAGACTTTGGATTATTTGTAGCTATTTTACAGATGATGACTGGCATGCATAATTTTATTCTTATCACTTTTTGAATTGTGCATTGCAACTCACAGATGTAATTTTCTCATACTTTAAAAGAATGTTACATTTAAAGTGAGATTTCCTATACCAGACTTAACCACAAAGTGATTTCCTTTTAAAAATCATTTATGTCTTTGAATACACAAGAATTTTTACTTTCAACTGTGAATAATAAAGTATCCTTGTTATTCTAAAGCTCTTTTTCACAGAAATCTAGTTTCAACAAATATCATATGTGAGAGCAATTTAAAATTCCACACATATTTTCTGTTGAGTACTCTTTATGAGTACTCTTTATAAGTACTCAACAGAAAATTTGTGTAATTGTAAATTACATTTAAAATTTTCCATATTTGCGATAACTAAAAAAAACCCTCCGAATGATGAAGTTATACTAATATAAACTATGTTTTTTCTTGAATCATGAGCACAGTAAATCAATTATCACCTAATATGAGTTAAGAAGAAACTTTCTATACTATCAAAGGATTTCAGTAAGGTATACTGGTCCTCCTGAAGAACATATGTATGACCACATGAATAAATTTTGATATTTATGATATTATGTTTAGTTGTCTATTGCTACACACAGAAATCTGCAAGATATATAATTGATTTTAATACAAAATTTAAAGCATTCTAAAGTTGCTGAAATCCTTCCTTACTAGAACTTTAAATCCAATTATTTATCTAAAGGAATAGGGCTCATACACAGTTAGTTTTTTTTAGTTTAGATTTTTTTTGTTTTCTGAGAAGAAGCCAGAAGTGTAACCCCTGAAATATGGAGAACAAGCTAACCAATATGTGGAGCAATAATCAGCAAATCAGTAATCAACAGACTGTGGAAACTTTCTTATCCTCCTAAAAGACTGATGAATAAAATGAGAAAAACTATTTTTCTAAATAGCACAGAAAATCCATCTTTTACTCTTCCATTTAATAAAGAATGTCCTCTGATTCTGGATTGCTAATATCTTAAAAATGTAATAAAGATACTTCATTGTGATGTTTTACAGAGATGAAGGGTGTTGACATGCCACCATTTATGTAAATGTTCAAGCAAATTGAAGACAACATCTGATCTAACATGCTGAGGAACAGCAAGGTTTAAACATGCATTTAAAAAAAAAAAAAAAAAATAGATATCTCATTTTCTCCCTGGAAAATTATCTCCTCAAAACTGCATATTCTAAAATACAAAAATATATTTTTAATTTTTAATTGATAAATTTGAAAATGTAATGTCCTGACTAAGAAATTTGCCTAAATTTTTGCATTTTAAAAAAATCATAAAAATGCCACTGTCATATCAAAAAAAAATGAAAACAGTCTTATTGTTGTTGTTGTTTAGAATGTCTCAGGGGCATTTCAGGGACATTTCATTGAAATTTATTAAAAGATCCACAAAGGCGTCCAAACGGATGCAGAATTTCTGAAAACCTGTACCCACACATATTTCTTGGTCAGTCCAGATGATCTTTGCTACTGTTTTTATCCAGATTTTTTTTCTGCTAATGATGAAATCTCTGAATGATCTCTCAACATCAATTTGTATGAAAGGTGAACTTTCCCATCAGGATCTCCAAGACACTTCAAAGGACCACAATATTGATATAAAACTGCTGATGTTTATTGGTTCAATATTTATCTTCACCACTCCACTCAACAGTTTAGTTGCATTCAACATAATGCTTCAGATGTTTTTATACTTCTCTCATAAAGGCTTTAGGACTATGTTACTTCAAGCTAATCTTTCAAGACATTTCCATCAATTTGAATGAAAGAGAAGAGATGAAGGGTGGGAGAATATTAAGTGTTGACCAACTTCACTTCATACCTGCTTACATCATGCCATATTCTCTTTATCATTATGTAATGGGAACTTGTTGGATATAGCTCTTCAATATGCATGTCCTAAAGTAATAACATATTTCTTTCATATATCTGCCCTGTGTACAAACAAGATTAAATCATAAATCTAATAGAGTAAAACTGGTATTTTTTTTATCATATCTTCAAATTAATAAAAACTCTATTCAAACCAGGATGTTTCTACTACTTAATACTAAATTTGTATTCCTCCATCTAATTAAAGCTGTAAATGAAGTTTACCAAACTGCCACACACTTTTCCTTAGTGATGTTTGCTCTACTGTTCTGACAAGAGACAAATACAGTGAAATGTACAGTGAAAAGTTCAGGTTACTGTAGTAAAGTGTCATGAAAGTCTAGGAACATATGCCTCTTGAATTAGAGAGATTCTCTCTGATTTGATCTAAGGGAAGAAAATTAAACAGTGTAATGTACAGTAATTCTCAGACACACAGACATATAAACACACACCTCAAAACACTCTCCTCCTAAAGGGAGAACTGAGAATAAGGGAAATAATCTGTAGCAAATTTACCTGCAAAAAATGCTATTAAGAGGATGATGATACAATTGTTGTTGTATGGTTTCTCAGTAGAAATAACTGGAAAAGTTCATGTAGAAGCTCTTGGCCTCCCCTCTCTCTCTCTCTCTCTCAAAAAAAAAAAAAAAATAAAAAAAAAAAGTAAAAAAAGTGATAAAATGATAATTATATAAGGCCCTTTCCTATTCCCATTTCTATGAAGCAGATTGCATGGCTCACACATTCTTCAGTGACAGATTATAGTCATCAGGAAAGTGAAAGAGACTTGTGATTTCACTAGGTTGATGTGGGACAGCACACGTAGCAGCACACTTCTACAGACTTTCTCATGGTTAAATTTTACATATGAACACAATTTCATCCAAACTTAAGTGCACTTTAGAAACAATGAGCGGAAAAGAGATACTTCTAGGGCATAATCCCTCTGACCTATTTTAAATGTCCACAGTAAATGTCCACTTTACTGTGAACTCACTTACTCTGGAACTACCTACATAATTCCACTGACTACAAAGAGAGCCTGAACTGTTCTATACAATGTGAATATCCATACTGTAGACATCTAATTTGTTTCAGATTAGTTCCTTATTTTTTGTATCTCTTGGAGTGATACTTATCAACAAGTAATATTTGAGAATTTGGTTTCTAAGTTACTTTTTCTCCCTTTTAGGCAATTCATAGATCTAAATATATTATGGATCCTAATGCAAGAGTGAAGTAATAAATTACTAAGTATAGACAAGATGATTTTTAGGCAGGATAAGTGATAGAACTATAATTTGCATTTTGATTACTTTTCCTAGAAGAACATGAAATGAAGAAGCAAGACTGATGCATTCTCTGCAAAGTACATGTGAGCTGTACAACTTGATGCAGAGAACCAAGGAACAAACTGAAATTGAGGGCAGAGCCATGACATCTCTAGCCATATGACTCTAACATCCTGAGGTGTTAAGTGATGGCTGCTGAATTAGGATAGAATCCATTTCAACTGCAGTCTTTTTTTTTTTTTTTTTTTTTTTTTTTTTTCCTAAAGAAGTGATGAGGTACCCATTGGCTTTATGAATAAGATGAATATCTGGATGATTAAGTAGATGCAAACTTCTGAAGTGCTAAAGTTGGTGGGATGAACTCTCTTCTGGAAAGAACACATTGGAAAATTTGTTAAGAAGTGAAGATCCTCATCCAACAAACCATTTAAGCAATTGAATGACTATAAGCATGTGCATAGTCTTCAGTGACATTCATAAGCAGATTGCTGAATCAGGACTTTAGGCCAAAATAAAAATGTCTAATACATGTACTAATGTACAATATCCATTAATACTTAATAAGTGTTGCTCCTTATATTAGAAGAGTACTATTATAAGAGCAGATACATCAAATTCACCCACATCTTTATCTTAAATTATCTGAAAAATAATTGTGTTTTTTTTTTAATTCTACTAAACAAAGAACATGTGCAAACATCAATTTATATAGTCACATTAACTTCACAGCATTTTAAGCAAAATGTTTAAAAATATATGCATTTAAGTATCACAGCTTTTTAGTAAAGCGTATTTGTTTTCAAAAAGAGCTTTAAAATAAATATTTAAATTTCAGGACATTTTAAGAAGGCATCAGTCCAGTAATTAATGTCTATTGTTTCCAATTCATATTAAACTCTGGCCTTCAATGCAGATTTCTGAAGGTTTAATTTGTAAGAGTTTCTTCTGATTAGCTAAGGTATCACTCTTGAATACAATATAAATATTGTGTGATTAAGATGTGTAATTGAAATGTCTAACTTAGAGGCAGATGCTGGTCTGTGTGACCTTTTGTAACAGAAGGGTTCTTTTATCACTTGAGCTTTTGGTTTCATATTTCTCATCTGCTCTTTTCTGCCAGCTTAACTGAAAATATAAATCAAAATTTAATTAGACTACATATGCTGTTTAGGAAAAAGTTCTTGGAAAAGTCATGATTCATATAGGCTTTGATATTTCCAGATAAATAAGAACAAATGTGGTTTTAATTGTTTTAAATTACTTTCAGTCATGCTCTTTCTCAAATAAAAGAAGTTGAATACAGCTCTCTGATCAAAAAAAAAAAAAAAAAAAAAAAACTGATAACAACCGTACAGTCTATATTTAATTATTAAACCCTTTACCGATATGTGTGCTTTTCAACTAAGTAGTAGTTAAACTCAGCTATTTTCTATCATATTACTGATACCAATATCAAGACCTCAAATTAGAAGTTATTAAATGATATTTAATTCCTGCAGGGAAAAAATAAAATAAGTAAAATTAAAAAAAAAAAAAAAATGCTGTGCATACATGGTGAGCACTTAGGACATGAAAAAAATGTTTACTTTTTAGAAATGCTGATATAAAAAAAAAGTTAGTATATATTTTACTTTTCTCTTTTGGTATTCTAGTAGGATAACAAGGTTATTTTATGTTATTTCAACTACAATGTTCTTACATGAATTAAATCTTGCAGTATTTTAATTGGCACTAAGGTAGACCACATTTTAAACACATTCAAATGTCACTGAATTAAATAAAGCTGTGTCAGAAAATTATAACTGATATTTTGTTCAAATACTATCAATATAAATAAACATTTCTGAAAATAAAGCCTTGGCTTCAGATACTGTGCACGAAGACATAAGTTCTATTTCTAAATAAATAAATAAATAAATAAGTGAAGCTCTGTACATTTATATGTCCTACTTAGTTATTTGACCCACTTGTTAATCAGAAGTAACCAGAATTTTCTTTTATTCCAGACAGTGATTGCCTACTGTTTTAAGAATAAGAACTTGATCACTTCCCCTGATAGATAGCTGACAAGTCATTATGAGGAACCCTGTCTTCCAACATCAGGTCAATACAGTTCTTTATTAATTATTTGAATATAAAAATGATATTCTGGAAACCTGTATTAAGGTAATACTTATTGCCAAGAATGATTTCTGTAAACATAACCATTGCTTTTAAATGTGCAAAAGCAACATTTTATAATCTTAAAAATAAATAATTAAATTTAAAGCAGGAAAACAGATATGTAGATTCAGATTCTCCATTAATTCATTATGTTAGTGATTCAATAGAAGCTGAAGAAAGTTATTTATGTCACCTGGTTGGATATGTAATACTTTCACATATCTATCTTACTTATATTTATTGTTTTGTCATTATTGATGTGTGATTATCAAGACAAGAAAAAATACATAAAGACATCAGACTTCAGTAATATTTGTACAGAATAAGTGGATGGATTTACTGTGAGACAACACTGATATCCAGAACTTGTAAACAACATACAAAATCTACTGACATCCTAACAATATAAAATTCGTGTGGGTGTTCATTGATACTATTAAAAACACTGATTTTCAAAATATTCAAAAATTTAAAATTCTCAGCATTTTCTGTAAAATTTTCAAAAAATCCAATGCACCTCAATAAGGAATTTAATAGCAAGATCTTGGTTATAGAAAGGCATTTTAAATGAGTAAGTATACCTATATATTAAAACAAAAAACAAAACTCACCATACAAAATAGCCAAATATGAACTGATAACCCAAATATCTCCTGACTGCAAATAAATATCTGCAATCAAAATGCTTTATTTAAAATACTCTTCAGAGACTAGAAGATGTAGTGGAACACAGATTATTTTAAAAGTGAAGTTTTTCTTCTGGTTTCAGGCAAATGAATGAAAATATAGACTTGAAGCTTTAGGCACAATACATCAAAAGTATTTTCATATGCACTGTTTTCTATAAGCAAGAGCACTTTCTTTAATGGCGTAACTTCCTGGACTCTACTTTGAGAACTGATGGTGTTGAAGGTGGGGGGAGATGGGGAAGGGGGAAGTAATACCCAATTACAAGTTTCAGGTTGACTGATATCCAGTGTAAATGTTATTGATTTTGTCATCAGCTATAACTAGTCAACTGGATGAAAAGCTCTGTTCTTCTGTGAATGAAGCATCCCTCCCAGAATACTAACGATCCCTTAAATATAAATATATTATTTAGCAAGCCTTTTATTGTACTAAGCCAGTGCTTACATACATGATAATGGAGTAAAGACAATATTTTTTGAATTTTATTTAATAGAAAATAAAAAGCAGCTCACCATATAAACCAATCAAATGGTGTGTACCTAAAACACGTAGTTATATGTTAAGCTATTTTCTAGCCATACGTTAAATGCTAATTCTTAAACTAGAAAGTATCTAGATGTCCAATGCTCAAAAAATCAGTATTTAGGTACACAAAAAGAAGCTATTTCCTCATGGAGGGTAGTAAGTGTAATAGGTATAAAGCACCAAAAAGTCCAGCAAAGCATTGCAATTCCCATTCTATTGCACACAAGCTACACAGCACAAGTTTCTGGTTTCACCTGCACACCCTTCAGATTAGATCACGCATGAGCACATCAATAATACCCGTGGCTATCACACCGCTCGACCTGTCAGACGCTCAGCTTCGCCACCGACCAGAGCGAACCAAAAGTCTCCTTGGGACCCAGGAGAGCCAAAAGCCAGGGAGCACGTGGAACAGAGACCGGCTCCTCCGCAGCGTGCTGGGCTCCGACAAGACTCGCTGCCCGTGCAGCACCTCGGACAGCAGCCTCCCTGGGAGGTTCAGACAGCACCGCGCAGCACCGCGCACCGAGCGCGCCCCCCGCCGCGCCCAGCGCCCCTGCCTGCGCTGCCCAGCACCTTCTCCCACGAGAGCACAAACCACTGAGTTGCAAACACGTGCTTTTCGTAAACTCACATATACATATAAACATACATTTAATTTTTTTTCCTGCTGGAAAATATCTTATTTTAAACACAGACTTGTTGGCCAAATTCTCAAAACAACTTGCAGTAATGTCCCTTGACCGGTCTGCCATTCAGAACTGAAGAACTGGCATTGGCGTTGCATTAGCTTAGTTTGTTTATATAGTTCATGCAACCATTTTAATTTCAGTAACTTCTTCCCCATCATTAGAAAATTAATTCTCCTTTTCAGTCCCTGAAGGGGAATTAACAGAATAATGTACATTTGCTATTGTGTGTATTTTCAACTCCTTTTGCATCTTCATATACTGTGACCAAATGCACACTTTATGGTAAAGTTCAGTCAAACTGAAGCAATACCAAAAAAAAAAAAAAAAAAAAAAAAAAAAAAAAATCGATTTAAGCCCGTAGATGTTGATCATTTGGCAGCACAGACCAGTAGGTCAATTTCTAGGTTAAGGAGTTACCAAAATGGCAAAGATGCCCTCACAGCAGTAGACAGCTATTTATATTTGACATGCTTTTTATTTATCCAATTTATGCTTTTTACTTATGTGATTCACTCACTCTGGAAATATGAAATATTTACATTATCTGTAACTGAGTGCATAAAATCCTTGTGATGAGTGTGAGCGTGCACTGCTTATACCCTAGAAACAGCGGTGTCAAAATTACTGGTGAACCACTTTTGTCAGGTTTAACTAGGAGGAAAAAAAAAAAAAAAAAAAAAAAAAACACTTCCCCACTTTATCCAATGAGATAACAGGATATTTCAGCTTCTTGGAGAGATAAGGGGCAAAGATATGTGTAAAATACAGTAACTTACTGGGGAATGGTATGATTTACGGATGTGTTGTTCCCATTGAATTATTTCAGAAGGCCCTGCTGAAGTTACAAAGCACTGACATACTGCTAGGCCTTCTGTTCAGTGTGGTAATTTGTATGCACTGTTATGTTCCACTGCTAAAGCCGGATTTGGTTCAGATTGGTTAATGCAGTGCTACAGTAGTCACGTTAATCCAGTTCAGGGCAGAAACCATTCACCTGGCCTGGCCCTTGGTAAATACGCAAAGACGTATGCAATTAGTTATTTTAGGTGCCAAAAAGTGCTGTCTTTTCTGACCTTTCCTGTCTTGAGAGCTAGGCCAACTAATCTTGTGCAAAAGTAGAGAGAAGACAACAACTACAAAGAGCCAAAGTGGGACCCTGCCGTCTAGCAAAGGAAAACCAAAACCTCTTTGGATCTCTCCGAACAGTCACCGGTGGCACCAAAGACAACAGCCAAGACCCAGCGAAACGCCATCACCACCACTTCCCAGCCAAGATCCACCGCACTGCCCGCTTCCATCCACCCTCGTCCTCCAGCTCCACACATTTTGTCCGAACAACCGGAGCCGGGATCCCGCTTCCGCAGCCGCCGGCCCGCGCCCCCTCCTCCGGGCACAACCGCAGAGCTCCCTCCCCCCCTCCCCCCCCCCCCCCCCCCGGCCGACCCCCGACCCCTCCCCGCCCCTCGCCAGCCTGGCCCCGGTCCCATTCGGCCCCGGCCCCGGCCCCGGGGCCCGCGGGCAGGTCAGAGCCGTCCCGGCCCCGCTCATTGGCATGCAGCCCCCGTCGCTGCCCGCCATCAAGCCGCATCCCAGCCCGCTGGAAGCCGGCAGCCGAGCCGGAGCCAATCGCATATTCATGAGGAGGGGGAAATCCAGCTCTGCACTCCCAGAGGGCCAAGGCTCACTTTTTTTACTTTTTTTTTTTTTTTTTTTTTTTTTTTGTGCTAACCTTCTCCCTCCGCCTGCCTCCCTCCCGGCAGCGCTCGCCCGGGGTCTCCCCGCCGATGCGCGCAGCACCCGCAGCCCGGCGCCAGGCGCGCAGCCCGGAGCAGCCAAAACACGGAGTGCGGCAGGCACAACAGGCGCGGATGGCACGCCAAGCCCGCTGGCCAGGGACAGGAAACACAGCAGGGTCTCCTACCTTACAATCCTCAGGACACGATTTCACCGAGTACTCATCCGACTGTAAATATTTCTGGAGCATAATCTCAAACTCTTCGTATTTCTCCTGAGCGTGCTGGTCGTAGCGCTGGTAAGCCTGGACGCACTGGCTGCAGGAGCCGCCCCCCCTCAGCACCACATCCAGACTGCAGTTCAAAGTGTCCGGATTGGACAACCCGGCGAACAACTCCCAAAGTGTGTAGGAATTACAAAAGGAAAGGTAAAAATCCGTCAGGTCCCAGCCGGGCGCCGGGCTCTGCCCCGCGCCCCGCGGCCGCCCCGGCCCCCCCCGCCGCCTGCAAACGGCCTCCGCGTCCCCCACGCTGAAGCACTGCCCGGACGAGGAGCTCGGGGGGGGGCAAGTCTCGAGGGGGCCGGCGGTGGAGTTCCCCAGGAAAGCAGCCTTGCCGTGCCGGTGCTCGGTGCCGTTGGCGTGGCCGCTGCCGCCGCCGCCGCCGCTGGGGGAGGGCGGGAGGGAGGGCGAGGGGGGGGTGAGGAGCCGGGGCGCAGGGGGCGCCGGCTCCCCCATGGCCGCCAGAAGCTCCGGCTCGGCGGGCTCCGGCTTGTCGGGCGGCGGCTGCTCCTTCTCTCCGGTCCCCGTGAATTTGGCCTCGGCGCAGAACCACAAGTGATCAGAGAGCAGGACCGTGAAAAACAAGAGCGATGCCAGGGACAGTCGCCATTTCTGAGCCCTCTCTGAATCCGTGAAGGGTTTCTCGTTCTCCCGGGGTGCGAAGCAGATTTTTAAGCCGTCATCGTACTGCCGACTGCACATCCAAGTACCCCTTCCTCTGAGATATCGTTGGCTGTCGCCGGCGGCTCTGCCTTGGTCTCAGCACACGAAGCAGTCCCAGTCCATCCAACGCGGAGTACCGTGGAGAAGATAAGAGCAATAACGCAGAGAGAGGAGGAGGGAGAGGAGATGGTGGTGGTAGTGGTGATAGTTGGCGGTGGCGGGGCTGCGCGGCTGGTCCTTTCCCCCTCTCACCCGGGCATGGTCAGATCGCAGCTCCCCATCTCCCTCCTGAGAACAGCCCGCTGCCCCTGGACAGCTGCATTCCGCGTCCCCCGCTGCCGACGGACGGCTCTAGGAGGGCTGCTCGCCTCCTCTTCCTCACTGCCGCCGCCGCTGCTCTTCGTCCTCAGCCCCGAGCCGCGGCACAGATGCCTGCACCGCTGTCTCCGTCTCCTCTTTCTCCTCTCCCCCCTCCGCTCTAACTGGAGAGACGCTGCTGCAGGGCTCCCGGAGCGCTGCTGAGGATGCTGAAGAGGAGGAGGAGGAAGAGGAAGAGGAGGAGGAGGCTGCCGGGGCCGCCGCCGCTGCTGGTGACAATGGGCTGCGGCTGCCGCCGCTGTTGCCGCCGGGCGCGGTGTCCCCGGGCGCACGGGGCGGAACTGCCTGGCTGGGGGCCCCCGATGGCCACAGGCATCTTGGGCCCCTGGGCTAAGTTGCCGCCATCTTCGTCCTGGAGAAACACTTTTTTGGGGGGAGCTCTGCCTTTTGCGTCATCTCCTCCCGCGCCGAGATCTCTCTATCCTGGCGCATTGGCAGCAGCAGCAACTCTGCCTCCTCCTGCTTGAGGAGAAGGAGGAGTAGGAGGTGGGAGAGGCACTGGGGACCACATGGCCCCTCCAAAGGGCCTCCTCGGTGCAACTCTTTCCACTTGTCTCCCTGCTTTCCCTCACCGAAGAACCACTCTCCAGCCCTCTCTCCTTCAGGGTCTCCTTCCCTTTGCGGCCCCAAAACACTGTGTCCGCAGAGGGTGGCGGCCAGAGAGCTCTGTTGCCGTGTCTATCCTTGTCACAGCAAATCTCAAATGGCATCTGAAACTACAGGTCCTGTATCCCAGCAGGTTTTGGCCCCACAGTAAAATGCCTGAAAACAGTTGCCTGCCTTTCAGTCAGTGAGCTGGAAAGCAAATTGCCCATAAGCCCCAAGCTGTTCTCCCTAAAGAAGTTGTGCAAAACCCTGGTCCAGTGCTCTTCAGCTGGGTAAATGCTGCCAGTCTTTGTGTTTTGCCTTTTAGATGTCACTGCCTGGAGAGAGAGATAGAGACAGCAGAGTTAGCTATCCTACTAGGCTGATGAAAGCCAGATCACTTATAATCTCCAGTCAGACCCACTACCTTCTGTACCATACCAACAGGATCTCTTGCTTAAATAAATGTACTGTTTGGTCACTCCTAAATTGCCTTCATCTTGATTGCTGATGCATCTTAATGTAATAGCAACAGATGTACTTGGATCCTTCACAAGACAAAAGAAACTGCCAGCTAGAAGCTGAAAATTATCAGATGAAGACCTCTACCAGCTTGGAGTTAGTTACAAGGTCTTATTCTCAAGACATCAGGTATGCTTCCAGTCATAACACAACCAAGGTGTATATTTTTATTTCTCCGTTGGATTGGAGAAAGGTTTAGAAACCATGCCTAATCTTATTGCAGAAGTTTTCTCCATCCTGGGAGGAAGGACCATTTAGAACTAGTAATGGCCCTTAATGAAGAAGGTGCATGCTTTACCCCATTATTTAGTTAAAGAAAGCTTTATTCCTTAACAAACATGGTCATGGTCTACAAACTGATATCATTTCTGATAGTTGAGGGTTCTCTAATTCTGTGGGATTAAATCTGAAACTAAACTATATCAGAGGAGGAAAAAGCTTGTACCTTTTCTGACTGCAGCTGTCATTAACTGAGGGGGGAGTTTACCAAGGAATGTGTTGGAATTTCCATCACTTTGAGCAATAAAACAAGGCTGGATATCTTTCAAAAGGAAATGATATACCTCAAACAGAAAAGGCAAACCCAAGGGAGGAATAGCTGAGAGGTTCTATGCCCTGTGTTATGCTGGAGGTCAAGGCACATTATCATAATGGTCTCATCTGGCCTTAAAAGATCTGTGAGTCAAATTCTACACTGAGAAGAAGTCATCTATGGATTTTATTTTGATAGGCTATTTAAAGATGCAGAAATAAGTGCTAATATTATAAGAAAAAATTCTACAGTACTCAATCAGAATGCTGTTTGCAATTATCAGTCAATCAGCCCACACCATCTGCTAATGCTACATTATTAATTTTGGTCTTGGAGCTTTGATTCCAATGATTCGACATACTGGGCCCTGTAGTGTATCTGCATTTTTGCAATGCTTTCCGTTCTGGGAGATGACCGTGACTGAGCTTTTAATCATAACAATATAACTTCCCTAACATGTAGTGTCATTTATTTAATCGTATCTTAATTCTTTGTTTGTGTATGCATTTTGCAATGGAAGGGTGGGACTAAAACAGGTAAACAGGCCAAAAACAAACAAACAAACAACAAAAAAGCAACAGGTTTTGATATCAGGAAATCTGAGATTTTCAGAATGTGCTGTATTAAGATATGTGGCACTGGGATAATTATTATCTATTTAGCATTCAAACAGGGTGAAGGAAGTCAGTTTTGGAGTCCTCACCTGGCAAAAAGGTTTTACTTATTTATATATTTATTCTGGATATTGTTTTCCTGTAGTCCTGTAGGGAGAATGAGAAAGTAATAGTCATTTTTGCCATCCACAGGGAAATTAGAAATGTTCTTTATCTTCATGGTGGAATTTTTAGAACTGGTAATAGAAAATGCTGATATCGAGACTTCATACAAAACTTAATATAAGAATGAATTCATAATTCATTCCTGTTTACACTGAATTGAAGTTTACGCTTCAATTCATGAATTAATTCCTGTTTACACTGGACTAGGATTAAACTAAATAAACTCACAGTCAGTCTGCTAGGATTTTTAAGATAAATTGGGCTTCTCTGAAAAATCCATTTTCATGACAGACAATATTTTCACACATTTCCCAACTTTTGTGTGGAAAAATAGAGTGAGAGTTCTTTTTCGGCACCTAGCGATAAACCATAATGAGGAGACATTCAGTATTCTGTAAATGTGTGCATCCTTGCTCTTCCAGTTGCAGTTTTCTGTAACAGAGGATGTGTCATGCAGAACTGTTGTTTCGTCTGTTATGTTTCCCCCAAAGCCCCATTCCCTCTCCACCTAGCTCAGTGAGTAACTTACGGTGTTAGTTGCAGCAGCTGGTTCCTGATGGATTTGAACAGATGCAGTTCAGTTCTCTGGTGCCCCTTAGTGTTAGGTCTTGGAGCTCAAGGGAACAAAATAAGGCTATAAAACAATATCTGAAATTCAAGGAGATAATTGCATGTGGAAGGGGAAAGAATCTGAAGTATATACTGTAGCTGCAAAACTCCTTTAACATTGTTATATTAGAAATCTTCCCTAAAAAAAAAAAAAAAAAAAAAAAAAAAAAAATTTTTTTTTTTTTTTTAAAACTAGGTTAATTCATTACATGAATGTGAAGACAAGGGACAAACTTTCCTCAAAAATAGGGTGTCCCTGTGTTCATCATTCATCCTGAATAACTCTAGTGGCACAAAGTACTGGCATCACTTGGAAATGACAGTTTTTTATTGGGAATGTTTATTATTCATGTTCCAAAGTTTGGCAAGTGTAGAGAATTCATGGAAGTCCATCTCCTGTGCTGGCAGGTCACCAGGTGTTCCACAGACCTGTCTCGCTAAAATAGTGCCACTTAGTGCTGTCATACCATGCTTCAGTTTATACATCAGAACTAGTGTTCTTTAGTTCTTTGGCACATAACATGTAAGATAATAGATAATTGATTGACCACTGAGGACAAAGCCTGACAGAATGATCATGCATGATATTTAAGGAACTTGAAGCAATTGCTTAACCTAAATGTCACGTGTTTTCTTCATGAAAGTATTTTAGCTTAACAATCATAAATAATTCTTGACAAAATATGTTAATGGCTAATAAAAACTCAACAGAATAGAAGGCTCTAATATTTCAAATTAAATGTTCTTAACATTTTGCCTAACCTCACATGTATAGTAATCCACAATTTTCTGCATTAGTCTCTTGATTTTCTTTGATTTTTTTTTCATACAAAGTTGTGAGGGCTGGCGAAGTGTAAATCAGTCTTTCAAATGCTTTGTAACAAGCTTTAAAGCAGTGTCTTGCTTTTGTAATGTATTGTGATTGTATTGTTTATGTAGGAAAAATGTGTTTTCTAATTGCCAAACGCTTCCTTGTGCAAAATCTTGCAGAAAGCCATTTTTAAAATAGTAGATTTTGTTTTAGTTTTGAGTTGATTAGTTCTACTGGCAGGAGCAACTGTTGCAGCAATTATCAATACAAACTCAGTTAAACCCTTGCATTAGAGTGTCATCAAGCACTTTTGATATCAAGCAGAAATTATCAGTCTCTTTCCCAGTTCCTCTTACTTTTTCTTTTTCTTTTTTTTTCTTTTTTTTTTTTTTGGCAAAATAAGAGGCCAACCATGTGTTTCAACATTCTCAAAGTTGTATCATTTTTGTTTTATTTTGACTTCTACCATCACGAGTAGTTGTTATTTTATCCATTGTGTGTGAAGAGAGTTGTAGATTTAATTATCTGCATCTACTTACTAATAAGAACAATATCCATGCTAGTTGTAAGATGCAAGCAACATTGATGAATTTATTTTATTCTTCATCATGTTCATGAAGTTTTACTTTCCCATTCAGTATTTTTTGGAAATCTGAATTATTGTGAGAAAGCTCCAGTCATTGGGGCCTGATTGTCCAAAGTAGTGGGAAATTTATATTAATGTTAGTAGACACCGAAACTACTAATTCCTGTTCATGCAGCTCTAATTCTTGCACTTCCCTTTATTTCTGCTTTCCACGTTTAGTTTTGTCTCTTGGCTTGAATTTTTTAAACTTTTCTCACAGAATTAAAGAATTAAATATCAGACAGTAAAAGTATGTCAGACTGGAGTTTAAAAGGCTACACAGTACAAATTTGGATGATGTTAATGTTGTTAAGTTGATTGAATTATCTTGCAGATGTTTGCTTTGTATCCTATGAGACTTCTTGCTAGAGAATGAGAACATGTTTTTGTTTGTTGACTTTTTCAGCCATGGAACAGTGAACAGATAATATGGAATCTAGAAGTCCAGTATTTTCACTCCAAAAATTGTAGGTCATCTTTATTATGACATCTTTAGACTAAGAGATCAGTCATACTATGACATCCAGCTGGTATGTTTGGGCATGAGCTGAAATGAGCAGAGGCTATTCTTCATTAACTGAAGCCATCAAAAAAGTGAAGTATAACTTTTGCACATGACTGCAGCAGGAAGAAGATAATATAAATGTCTCGCTCAAATTAGTCTATGCCTATTAGAGTAAGGGCTGATCCAAAGCATGCTGAGATCAGAGGAAAGATTGCAATACATTTTTAAATCAGGCTTTCAGAAAGGAAATAGACAGAAGAATAAAGATCCCCCTTTATGGGGATGGAAGAAAAAGGATTGAGAGAACCCCCAAAAGGTAGATTACAGCTTTTAAAATATTCTTACATTCTTTCCTTCTTTTATTAATTTTATAAATTTGCTGTCTTCTAACAAATGTTATAGCCTGATTATGTCTTTACAGACACTAAAGATATTTTTTTCTCTTTTCAGCTTGGTCACCATATAGATAGCCCAGATATTCCTTGTGTTAAAATGAGCATCATATCAAGGAGATAATATCTGTGGTTTTTTGTTTGTTTGTTTTGTTTTGTTTTGTTTTGTTTTACTCAGAAATACTCTTTTGTAACCTTTTCCTTAAATAAAATAAGAAATGTGAGCACTAGATAGAAAGTCTTAAGTTTTGGTTGATCAGCCTAATAGCCTTATTTTCACTCTCTCACCATCACTCTTTTTAAAAATAAATAAATAAATAAATAAATAAATAAAAGGTTTTTTTTTACTCTTTAATACATAATCTGATTGAAGCATACTATTATAGAATATTTTTGATCATTTTTGATCAACTTAAGTTACAATGCCTAAATTAGAAAACCAGGCAGGTTTTCATTGTGATGTACTGATATAGCGATGTTTCTAGCCCTGTTTCCATCTATGTCTGTGGCATGAAGAATGTGGAAAAGGGAGAAAGATTAATTTAGAAAGAATGTGTGTTACTAAATAGACTTCTCCTTCCTTATTATCCCACATTTTATTCCACTGTCCAGGAAAATATGCCATCCCCCCCCAAAAAAACTCTTTTCAGACTAATCATATGAAAGTTTGGGAATAGCTTTCCATTTTGAGTTGTCATGTCTGCAGTGTGAGTTTAAGATGCATATTATTGCATGGGCATGCAGGAGAGAGGTCTATCAGATTCTGCCCTGAAGTTGCTATATTTCTTTTGACCGATAGAAATACTTCTACTTCTAAAACATATGTAAATATGCATAATACTGTTATGGACCTTGACCATAGTTTGAATAATTCTCATTGTGGAATATATACTCAAATATGTAAACCATTTTCAGGAACCTTTCATCTAACCTGGCTTTAGTTATCTAGACTGGTCAAAGCTTTTCCTTTCAGCACCTTGCTAATAAAAAGACACAGATACCCCAAAAGCACAAATTATTTCACCTTAAACCATGTCTAAAACAAGTATACTTGCGTGGCATATCGTTCTCTGCCATCTCTTTCCATGAGAAAGAAATGGAAGAAATCTATGGAAATCTTCTATCTATGGAAATCTTGTACTATGGAAGAAATCCTCCTGATTAACTTTAAATTGTTGCCTAATTGTTGCCTAATTGTTGTCTTAGATCCCTATAAATTAGACAATAATTTTAGGTTAATCAGACAAATTCCTGTCTTTGTGTCCTACAAAAGATTCTTCTTAGGAAAAAAATAAAAAATAAAAATAAAAAAGCAAGCTGTGAATAAGTGTGGAAGTACGTATTTGAGGCTTTTATTTTTATTTATTATTTTTTTTCTTACAACTTCCATACAACTTTATTCAGTTGTTTACTAGAAAAGCAGATTGAATGACCTACACATAGATATTACTTATTTTTTGACCCAGGATGTATCCTTTTCCACACAACTGTAATATCCTGCCTTCTGCCAAGTGGCTACAATGCCATCTTGCCAGTGAGCGAGAGAGTATTTATGTATTTATTTTTTATCTGTGCCTCCCTGCCTTCCAGGGTATTCCTGTGAAGAAAGCATGTGACTCAAGTTGTACTGATGACTCAAGCTCTTGTGGTCTTCTTGGAGTCGTCCCACAATCAATTTAATCTGTCTGACCTGAAGGCAAATGTCTCCTTTTGTCTGTGACAACACCAACAGTCCTCTAAACACTTTGACTTTGGTTGCATATGTGTTGCAACATACTCAGAGGACTGAGTGCAGATTGACAGTAAAGAGCTCCTGAGATTTTATTCTACTTCCACTCTTTAGATGGGGAATGGTTCTGGAAAACCATTCACTCACTTTTCATCAGCATCTCTATTTATAAACAGGGGAGGCTGGGAGAATTAGCTAATGTATGCAAAGTGCTGTTTTAAATAATAAAAACAATGAATTAACCTCTTGAAGGGCAACTATATAGATCGGCATATTGTGTTATTTCTTCTCATTTAGCTCCTAAGAACTGGATATTTATTATTATTTCAAATCAGGTTGCTCTTCCTTTCTAAATGGCTTATATGCCTCTGTGAAGAAAGGATCTCATTAAGATCATTCTAAATCTTAGAATAAATGAACAGTATTACTTTTCTAATTTTCCAGTAAAATGCATTATATGATATTTGGAGATATATTACATTTTCATTACATTACATTGCTGGGAAAGAAGAGCTTATTTTCATGCTTTTTACTAGGGGGATGTCAGAGAAAGAGAAAGCAAATGCAATCATAGTGGCTCTTTTAGTGTCCTAATTAGCTTCACTGGATCTTAAATTTAACTCTTGCACTCTGTTGAAGTTCATTTTTCTTCTCTTTCATTTCATATTATTCACTTTTTGCTTCTGGAGACAGTCCCTGATGGCTGGCTGTGGCTGTGTAGGACTCATTTCCTCCCATAGCACTAAAGCAAATACAGCTTTCAGCCTGTTACCTAGCATATTCAGAGTCTTCCTAGGGGTAAGCAGACAGACTCTGCATCTAAGTGCCACTATTATGGCTATAATTTTCTTGAAGCCGCAAATATAGCTGGCCCACGGCCAGTGGAAGTGCACTGTGTGTTGCTGAGGTGATAGTGTCCTCTCACAGTTCAGAGACCATCATTTCATCATTTCATACAGTGTTGACTGGCTCAACTTCAGATGGACTTTGTGAAACATTGAGAGAGAACACTTCAGAGGGGCAATCATCTTCAGCTTCTTTCCAGTATTTCTCTAAAATAATAATAATAATAATAATATATATATAGTGCAATTTCATCATGTCATTATTTTTTTACTTTCTTCATAATTACTCACAGGAGAAAAGTCCTTGAAAGCCTGAACTGTACACCAGAATCCCTTTTAGTACACAAAGAAAGATGCAAAATGAAGGGGGAGCCACTGCTGTACTTTAGATACCTAACTTAATGACAGAGAGGCAATTCTTTCAAGTAAGCTAGTTAATCTCCCTGAAGTCCTTCTTTAGTCAGTGGAGAGAGATATGCTCCTTTGTAGAGACATGCAGAATAATTTTAATTAGACTCTTTTTGCATGACCCTGTAGAAGAACCTCTCTTCTTTGTCCACTGAACCTGAGATGGGAGCTGCTTAAGTCTGGCATATAAAGCATGGCTTAATATAACTCTCCAGAGACACTGATGTTCAAGGTACGTCGGTTAAGATCATGAGAAGTTTTAATAGGTGGTTAATATACATACAGGATCAGGAAGGGTGAGAAAAAATGGAAGAATATTGTTTTTCTTTTTTGCTGATTTATTTTTATATATATATTCTTTTAAATTAGAACAAATGTTTTTCGTTTCCTTATTTATCAACTGCTGTGAAAGATGTTTATTTTTTTTTTTTTCTGTCTGAACTTTCTACTGTGATTAGCTTGAATAAACGGGAAAGATTTGGAGATTCAAAACAATGAAACTTGTGTTGCTCATCAATTTGAAAGGTGGCAGGACAAGACAAATTAAATGATGATTTGGATTTCAGGTTTTAAGTTTACCAACAGACCAAATATACTTCTGTCTTAATGTGTTTTAAAAACAAAAACAACATACCAACAACATATCTCCAGTGCCAAAACAATTTTGGATACGGCAGTTAAAATTTTAGTTTCACAGATACATTTGAGAAGGCTGCTCCTAGTTTAATGTACAAATTCGTGAGCCAACTTTTTTTCCACTGCAAACAACAATCTGATGAAAAGTTATTTTTTTATACATTACCTGTGTCTATTAGTAATTTTGCATTCTGAAGAATTATATATGTTCATTGTAAGCACATACAACCTTGGGAACAGACAGAAGTAATCTGACTATGAATAAAGGTCATAGTTCATACCACTTGCCTCTCCGTATTTACTGTTACCATGAATTACAACAATTCTGAGCCACTGAAAAACAAAAGGCACGGATTTAAGGTGCCTTTTGATCTCCTTAATGCACCTCCTTTAAGGTGCCTTACTGATCTTCATTAGTGGTCTCCTTCCTACATATGTAACCATTCGAGGTGACCTTCACATCAGAGGAGCTAGATAAAGGAGTTCTTTAATTATTCCAATGTTTCAAAAAATAAACATACAATATACTTTTAACATATATATAAATACATATATATACAGGAGAAGTAAGGTATCGTAGATGTGAGCTTAGATACTTTATTACCAGATCATTTCCCTCTGTGGAGCTATAGGAATTTCCTAGGTACTCTTGCTATTCTCATTCCAAACATGGAAGAGTTATTCATAACAGATAGCACACAGACAGTTTGAGCCTTATTAATAATTCAAACAATTGTATTTTCAATTATGTTGTTCTTAATTACAAAACAAACTAAACAAAATTAATTTCTAAAAGACTGCCTAATTCTTGGATGTATTTCTGCACAAATATCTCAATAAGACATCTGCCCAGATAAATATTTCTCAAAGCTTTCTCTTAAATCTAATCTGGCAAGGTGAGAAGAGTATAAGCTTTGAAAATAATTAAAACTATCTGCATTCATTTACAAAAAGCTAATTCCTCTGCCTGTATAAAGCTGGGATTTCTTGCTATGTTCTCCATTCCCTTTAATGAGCTAACTGTATTTCTGCCATTTTTATGTTTAACCTATTATTCTTCTGGAAAATACAAGTATTTAGAATAATTAATCAGAAATATAGTGATGAAGTTACTATTATATTACAAAGACCTATAGCTCAGTGTAATCACTGTTGGCATACATCCTGTGTAATTGTATCTGCAGATTCCTATCATCTGAGTAACAGACTAAAGGCTAAAACTATTGATGGATATTTTTCAGAAAGTTGTAAATATGGGGAAAAAAAGGTACAGAACAAGGCTTTTTCTTTTCTTTTTTTCTTTTTTTTTTTTTTTTTTTTTTTTTCCGTAAGTCCACTTGTCGCGCTTTGAGCACAGAAAAATGGTTGGCTCTGAAACTTACAAGTTAGATCTGGTGAAATTAATGCTGAAGATTAAGAAAATACACTCTAAAAATAGAGAAAGTTCACTAAAATATTTCTATTGCTATGTTTTTACCACACAGTAGTATAAGGAAGTGTGATAAGTATGAAGTGGGATGAAAACAGCTTTTATTGGCACTACAGCTTTCATTGGAGTATCTTCATAACTACTGTGCCCATTTAAAATAATACCAATAAAAACAAAAGGTTTCATATTATGCTTTCCCTGATGACAATATATGTTAAATATTAACCCCTTCATTTCTTTCTCCAGGTTCTTTTTCCTGCCCACTCACGTGTTCTGCCACTTTGGCAGCCACTATTCCATAAACAGGACTAGTGAAATGATCAGAGTAACCCAAATCATTTCAGTAAAGCAGTTTACAGCAGTTTACTGTCTCACTCAAACAGTTGGTGCAACTGAGTGCAATGCAAGGCAAACTAAAACACAGTGTCAGTAATTTATATAAAAAGCTTTTCTACTAAGGAACTGTTTTTCAGACTTACCCTGGATGAGAAAGATGAATGTGGAAAAAAACAATACAAGTTTGTTTAAAATATTATTTAATAAATATGAATGAAGCAACCTCTGTTATTTAATAAATATGCATGAAGGACCTCAACTGAAGAACCTAATAATATGCAGTGAAATAACTTTTTTTTTTATGAATATCTGAGAACATGCAATTAGTGCAAAAGTGAAAGCCTATTTCAAGTGGAGAATATAAGGTAAGGTGCAAAACTAAATTCCTTAATTCCTTTTTATTTTTTTACTTCTTGAAAAATTTGGGCCATGATTCCAGATTCTTTGGCATGCTTCCAAATAATTATTTTTAAGCAATTTTTTATTTTGTAGAAATAATACCTTAGTTTATAGTTCCAGGAAGTAGAGTGATTCACTGCACTGGACACTATTCATGTGTTTGCTCTGCCTATGTTTATTTTGCTGACCTTATCTTTATTGATTTGGTCGATATTCTGTTATACCTGAGTAAATTTATATTGTAAAACAATGCTATTTATTATTTGGATTTCTTACATTACTGCTTTCTGTGACTTTAAGCACCCTTCCTAGAGATTTTTAACTGACTTAGTTTCTAGCACAAACATTCACAAGAAGTAAAAGATGAAATAGGAAATATAGAGAAACATTAGTTGGAAGGGCTTTCTAATCCAGGAATAAAAGCTGCCTCATGTGTCTTGTCTGAGCAAATATGTTTTGACAATATAAAATTTCTGAATAAACTATCAAATGTGAAAAGTGGTTGTTAAATAAATATGAACAACAAACACTTTGGGAGAACATGATCAGTTCATAAATCTCTCTCAGGCATGAAAAACATCAAGTAAATAGAGTTTTATTATTCATGCAGACCTAATTATACATTAGCACTTTTTTAAGGATTTTCCAGCTGTCCTGTCTATTTTCACTACTTTTGTATAAATTTACCTTTTTCCTCCTTGCTGATGCAAACAGATGTCTTGCATAACTGTCACCCCCTTATCTCCCTGCATTCTCTTTTTAAAGGCACACTATAAGAACACAGCTGCTTCCATAATAAGACACTTTTATCATGTGCTCATAAAGATGGCTTGCCCAACTTTTTTTTTTTTTTTTTGAGCAGAACCATTTAAGTGCTCTGTGAAGATTTTAAGTAGAAAACCTTACAGTACTCCGATTTAAGGAGTACAAATTACTGAGCAAAGTCCAGATCAGTCAAGAGTAGTTGCAGTCACTGTATTAATAACTCCTTTTATTCACTTCTCTTAGTCAAGAATCATCGTAAGAGATTACCTACTTTGGAAAACAGTTTGATTCATGCACTCTACTCATCCCTTTGAAGAATTCACTAGCCATATTACTTTAACAGTTTTAGCTTGATGTATAAGTACTAACTACACAATATACACATTTCACTCACTAATTCTGCACTAAGAAATTAAATTCAAAATTTGTTCTCTAACATCCTTTCTATTATAGTCATACTTCCCAAAACAAAGAATCCTTGTCTCACCACTACTCAGCTGTGACAGGCTCTGTTATCTCACAAAACATATTCCAGAAGACTTACATGTTGACCACGGCACAAAAAAAGTTACCCACATGTAACACAGGATACACTTGTTACCTTGCACACAAACTCTGTCCCAGAAAGGATATTTGGCATGTGCTATAGGGCAGCCGCCAGGTTCATCAGTAGCAGGTACAGTACATCCACATGCCACATTCATTCTTTGCAGGGAGCTCTGGCCATCCTCAAAGTCCATCCCAATGAGTTGCCATCACCTTCTGAACCTTTGCTACCTCTGACTCTCTTATGTCTTCCCTGGAATTCATTTCAGCCACCACTCTGTTATGCCAATGAATACCACTGTCAGAGACCCAAGGTCCAATTCTGCTCTCCACAGGTGAGGTAAAATGGCAAGACATGGTTGAAGATATCAGCCTGGGTGTGGTTCATATTCCAGTTTCACCATAGCAGAATTTAACTACTCATTACAGCTGTGAGCTCTGAAGCCACTTTCAGGACTACCTCTGTTGACTTCTGTCCTGATAGGTCTTGGAGGAGTATGCATTCAGACACCAGACTGTGGAAAGTTTACTTTTGAGAGACAGGGTGGACAGCATGGTCCTTAATGCTAACTGGGTTATCAACTCTTGCTCTGCTTTATGCCCAAGGATGCTTAGAAGCCATTCTGACAACAGGCAGTACATCTCGACAAGATCCTTCAGATGCTTCAGAGATGAAGGACCTAGTCCACTGCAGTCATACCAAGAGTGAATGACAGTGAGATGGAAAAATACATGTAACCATCTGAGCAGGCTACAGCTTCACCACAGGCCTCAAGAATCAATGCAATGAGGCCTTTCAGTCTTCCTCTTAGCAGCTGTCAAAATCTGGATCTGATTCCTCTTCTTTCTCCTACACTTCTTGCACTGGTAATCACTGCTTGTTACCAGTTACTCGGCTGCTCTTCACATAGTCTTTTCTTCAGGGAACCTTGCTGCCAACATCCTTCCCAATCCCTCCCCTAGGAGCTACAGAAACAAGGCATTCTTGCTTCTGTTCCCTTGATCATTGCTCTCTATACACAATGTTTCTTTCTCTTCACTTTTCTCTGCATTTTATACAGACAGAAATAACTGTGTCTATCTTTCACCTGCTACTGATACTTAACATGCAAACCACAGTTATCACCAAGACTCTTTGTTATTCTCTCCTTTCTGCTCCCATTGATAATTTTATATCTTTGAACTCTGTATCTATATCACATCTGCCAGGACACCCGCACATACCAACAGACAGCAACTTCAGAACTCAGAACTTCATTTATTTTTTTTTTTAAATCTGAACTATGAATAAAGTTTGCTTTATATACATATATATATATATATACCAATATTAAGGATGAAAAATCATGCAGGAAAGACATTCAAACTTTGGAAAATAAAAAATTCATCCACTCCATTTGCTGCCATGATCACTGTCCTAAAGAAGAAGACATTCCAAAATATCCAGTGGTTCACTTCACACAGACTTCAGCTCTCACATTCACCTGTTTGCCTGGAACAATTTCTCCAGCTGCAGCCAGAGGAAGGTCCATTCCTTCTGGCACTTACAGACCAGCCTCTAGGGTAACCCTGTCATTGTACTTAGACTGTAAGACAGGGTCACACAAAATATGTGAGGGGAGAGGGTAGACAAAGAAAACATGCTATGGCAGCAGCCATGTTCTCCAGGTGATATTTTATGTGTTCAGGAAAGACTGGTTCTTCTAGCCACACTTCGTGCTTCTAGGAATGCATGAAAGAAATATTCTGCTATGTATTTGTGATACACAGTGTCATTTTTAAAGGTGGTGCCATGTCCTCAACCAGGTGAAACAGTCAGTAGAACTGGTTGCTGCCATGCGCGGGTTCTGCCAAGGCCAGCCTTACTCAGGAGACCTGTGCACAGGAAAACTACATTAGCAGTTCTCTCAGCACGCATGGTCTGGGTGGTGATGTAGGAAGTAGCTTCTGACATGCAGATTGACTACCTGGCAGCTGCTGTTTTATTGACTTCTGTTTACCTGGCAGGTCATCAGTCAAGGAAATTGCCCTCTCTCTTTAAGGCACAGTGTCCGACATATTTTGTTGCCTGGTATAATCAGATATTGTACTTGTCCCCTGAGCTGAACCCAGAAAACTGTCCCCTCTCTTCCACTCCTTCGTGATAAGTATAGAAAACCACGATTACATCCCAATACTTCCACTACTTCTCCTGGACTCATCTTGAGCTCAGCTGGAGGTTAATTATGGCAACCATACCAAACTGCATCATATCAGTGTTTATGACTGTGGGTACTGACACACACATCTTTTAGGTTTTGGAACTACCTTTCCAATCAAGCCCATTGTTTTACAGCTTATCTCCATTTAGGAACTGATGGAAGATCTTTATTTTTCTTCTCACCCGTCTCAGCTTTCTTGCTACTTTTCTTTTTGCACTGACTAGTACAAGGCAGTGTAGTCTGGATGAAATTGCAACCCTAACTTGTATCAAGAAATTAGAATTTTCTCTGCCTTATTCATTGTTTCTTTGCTTATGTAACCTGTCATCTTGATTATTTTTGAGCAAAGATGCACAGTGAGCTGTCTGCACTGATAAGCTGATACACTTCTTATTTTGATCCACTTAAGTTTTCAATCCTGCAAAGAATTTGAGTCATTTAATTACTTTTCATATCTAAGGTGTATTATTTTGCAATTGAGTTACATTAAATAGCAATTTAATACTGCTAATTAAACAATATAAATATATGGCCTTGTTCAAGTAGGTAATTTATGTCCCCAGTATTCCTTGTGATTTTTTTTTGGTTGTGACTACCCTATACAACTTTATAACCTAATACGTCTGACAAGCATAATGAAAGCATGAAGACCAGGACCCACAATTAAAAGAAGATGTGATTCCTATTGTAAAAATTGTGTTGGTGAAAATAAATGAGAATGTTTTAACAGTTGCTACAGCTGGTCTTGCACACAAAGAGAATTGATCACTTTTTGCAATTTAAAATACATGAACAAGTAGTTCTAACCAGCTAGAATCTAAGACTGAAGAAACAATAACTCCTGTAGAAGCAGGTATGTTTATTGAAGTCTCTTCAGCTCAGGACATAGGAAACTGATACTAAATCATAGAATCACATAATACTTAAACATAGACTCATAGAATATTTAGTTGTTTTCAATTAATTTACAGTTTCCTAGTCATCTTGGAGAATTCTCTCATATCCTGCGCAACAACATAGACATTCTGGGAGGAGAAAATTAGCAAACACTCAGAATGTTAAAAAATTAGGAAACACAAAGAATGTTAAAAAAATGTATGTGGAAACATATAAAACCCTTATTAAATAGTTTCCATATGACAGACAAGTTTATGCTACAAAACCTATTTAATTTAATTCCAGAGTCTTTTAATCCAAAACATACAAAAAGACACATTCTCCCTTTATATTTTTCTGGACTTTCAGAACAGTAACTTCTAACAACTCTTGATTTCCGAATGCTGTTTACAGGGTGGGATGGAAAAACAATTTACATATACAAGGAAGAAAGAACGGTTACTTCTATGAAGGGTTTCACCTCTGCACAATACTCATAGAGAGTAAGTCTATTCTTTCTATAGAATCAGAACTCCCACACTTTTTCTTTTTTCTTTTCTTTTCTTTTCTTTTCTTTTCTTTTCTTTTCTTTTCTTTTCTTTTCTTTTCTTTTCTTTTCTTTTCTTTTCTTTTCTTTTCTTTTCTTTTCTTTTCTTTTCTTTTCTTTTCTTTTCTTTTCTTTTCTTTTCTTTTCTTT